>NW_027185285.1:6472500-6713675 GCF_022577435.1 Embiotoca jacksoni
ATATTTAATGAAATACTGATTATGTCTGTTACCCTCCTTTAAACCACCTGGAAGCATGTAGAAACAAGTTTTTAAATATCTATTCATGGCGACATATTTGGAAGGATCCTCACTTCAATTTTAGTCCTTGAAACTTTACTACAGACATGTAATAGCACCAGAATTGAGGTTTTCACTGACCTAACGGGAAATTTGATCTACATGTGTTTTCACTCAATATCAGCCCATGACCACTTAACTATAATAAAAAAATTGAAATATAATCTTAAAACTGGTGTCAAAGGTTTGTGTTTTGTGCCACCGTCTTCCATACCTGTGTGACTTTTGTATAAGAACATAACTTTGACAGCAAAAAACATTGCAAGTTAACATAATCCAATTAAAACAACTATGTTTACACGAACAGCAGTATTAGCAGTTTATAGAGAAGAGACAGGGTTGAATTAAGGTTACCGGCTGAGGCCACATGGGCAATACTAACACAGTCCTCCCAGATGTTTTTATCTGACTTTCATCTGCCAGTGTATGAAAAACGAGCAGTGGCTCCTCTGGAGATGATGCAAGAAGCAGAAGTGTTTACTTCTAATCAGGACTGAACTCGTGAGATTTGAGTTAAGAGGTTAAATAAAGCATTCTTCTGTGCAGAAGCTCGGAATCTGGAAAACCTCTTTACCCAAACCCTGGGAATAATTGATCGTCTGACCCGAACCACCCACATATTTTGTGTAATAAAGAAATCCTGGCTCAGGTTTTAACTCCGTTATGAACTCTTTCTCTTTCTCTCCTCCTCCTCCTCATCCGCCTCTTCTCCTTCCTGCTGGCTTGGAACAACAAAAGTGGAAATGGAGTCTTACTTGGCTGCTGAAGTGTCTCTTCGGTTTTCTGTCTGCCTCTCACTTTCTTTCTCTCTCTGTCTATCATGAATCCCTGCAATATACTCCTCTCCAGATTTTAGGCCTGGACCCAATATAAACAGCCCGCACTGCTGCCTCCTCCGTTGTCTTTGTCTCTCAAACACGTGCACGTTCTGTTCATCTGTTCAGGCTCATATCAGACTGTCGGCACCGTGTGATACTAGTTATTTCCTGAGTGACTCATTGAGGATTGTGGGTTTTTTGGAGGACTTGTATGTCCTGACAGAGTAAACAACTTTGCAGCAGAGTGACCAGGTTTACTCAAGACCTGATTTCTATTTATTAAATTGGGGCTACAACTCAGACTACGGGTGCATTCAAATAGTCCAATTTGTTTAGGAAGGTTTCTAAGTGAGTGAAGTGACCCGGAAGTAAATAGGTGGCAGCCATATTAAGGGCTGTTTGAATTCTCAAAATGTGTAGGAAAGGAGCTCCAATGCTTCCTTTAGCATCTGATACACTGCACCATCCTATGTGGAAGGATAGGAGACAATGGCGTCCCACAATTCCTTGCAGCTGCAACATTTAATGCGACGCATCAAAAATATCAGTTCGCTGGCTTTAGTTATGGAAGGTTCTCACAGATCATCCTGAAATCACGGAACACCTGGCATGTACAGTTCAGCCTTTTTCACGTTGCTCTCTCACCGCTTGGTTGCTCTAATATTTAAAATTTTTACAAACAGAAGTTTAATTTGTTGCATCCACCTGTTTGAAGGAGTTTTTCCTCTCAGTTTATTAAACAGGCCGACCTGTATCTTCATAGCTTCAGCAGCAGGATCCATACGAGCGTCTCCACAGACAGAGTTGTGCGCATTTGCACACGAGGAACAACATTGGTAATTTCATTAATGAATCTGCCCGACACAGAGAGCAGATGGATCTGATGGGAGGCTAAATTACAATATGAAGCAACATATTTCCCATCAGATAGGTGAGTTGTCTCACAAAGTCACAGTTCATCAGCTGCAGGTAAATTATTGATTCACAGCATCCATCCCAATTAATGACAGTATTAATGACAGCTGTCGGGATATTTTTATTTTACAGTTTATAAAAGTCTGATCTGTTTACTAAACTCTGACATTTTACCGTCATGTCAGTGTTTTATTACAGAGAGATTCCTGTTTCAGTCTCACAGCAGGATGTATGTAGTGTATTATTGTGTGTATAGATGCGCTCCCATAACTAACGTGACCTCTCTGATCAATAACGTAGACTAACCCCCCAAATGTGGAAATAAGTAGCCCAGCAACAATAAAATCATGTTATTGTAGCCTACTTTGAGTATCTGTACCAATTTTACATGAACACGTCATTGTTTAGGGAATCATAGATGAACTGGATTAATAAAATGATTATCAGCTGCACACTCAGCAGGTCTGAGCTGATTAAGTTTATTAATTTATTTGGAGCCTGTTATTGTGCTTTGTGATTTTATGAATGAAGATGTCCATGTTTATACAGTCTGCATGAAACAACACGGTGATACACACGGGACAAAGTCTCTAAAATGCCCTTTTTAAGTAGATTCGGATTCTCTGAACACGGCGGTTCTCTTTTCCTAAATCCTTATGAATTCTCCTTCTCATCTTTCCTTGACCTCATGACGTTTTCCCATGGGGTCCAGGAATAGAGCTTAGGAAAGGAGTTAGGAGGTAATTTTTTTGGACTATTCAAACGCACCCTACATCTGGTTAAAGTGGGACTTCATACCACAAGGTGTGTTTGTTTACTTTGCCCCGCCCCTTAGTTACTGTTGCTACAAATGTTGAGCATCTCATTCTTGCACAGCAGCTACAATATAATACCAGCTTAATCACCTGAGAGTCTTGATAGTTTTTTAAATAATGGACTCTTGATTTCAGAGAGTGGGAGGCAGAGACAGCTAGTCTTTTCATTTATAAACGGTGACCATTAATTTTATTCAGCTGAAATTAACACTGCCAATTGCAGATTTAATTAGGAGTTGTCGGTCGCTGGGTCCAGATTTGCCACTTTGGGTCCACAAAATGTGCTTTTGAAGTTTGTAGTTCCAGCACAGTGTGATGTTTTTCATTCAGTTTGCTTTCATGTACATATTGTGATCTGAGTGCCCCTCTGCGGCAGAATAAGCCGTGTGCACTTTACCAGCCGTACTATTAGGACCTTAGGTTTTTTTGTAACGTTCTTAGTCTTTTTTGTGTCGTAAACTTGTCCAGAGGTGAGGTCCTGTAAACGTCATGTAGGCTGGTAGGGAAAGGTCATGTTTGGTGGACGGTGATTGCGTGCTGATTAATAAAGCACTCAACTCATTTCGACAGATCCGACTCTACACCCGGCAGATTCTTTGGGGCTTAGTTTGGCCCCATGCGTGCAGGCCTCTTGACTTGGGTGTTGGCGTTGTTGTGTAACAGTTGACTCTTTGGTCAATTAGGAAAAGTCTTGTCTCGACAGGGTGGGAGATTATGAAGACCATTATGTACAATGAAGCGGAAAAGAACAAGCAACGCTGCAATTCAGTTAATCTCAAGCATACTGTGCCTATGCTATAACTGTCAAGCTGTCAAGATCACCATATTTCTTTCAAATTTCCTTTCTCTCTCGGTTAAAAAAAAGCAGAAGTAGACTGTGTGATAAGATAAGAAAATGTTTCTGTCGTTCTGCAGTTGACAGATTGATGGCCTGATTGTTATCAGTTGAAATACCTGCAAAGCAGTGTAAATCACTTTCAGTAAAAACACGCGTTCAGTAGGAATAATCCAGTTCTTGATAGTGGAAACGCAGCACGAGGTAAGATCAATAATCATAATGAATGATAATTTAGCAAAGATAAAGAACAAGTGATCTTATTGTCAAATCCACCCAAACAAATTGAGAATCTTAACATACGATGGCCCAAAAATAAACTAATCAAATACTGTTTTTCCAATACAAAAAGAAGAGAAAACTTCGGTGTGAAATTTGGCAAACACAGTACTTGTTCATGAATAAGTGACTGTGACTAGTGGGTTCTGTGAAGAGACTGTCTTGCTTCAAGCGATTGTGTTATAGGGTCTTTGAGGCTTTGAAGAATCAAACGGCCATGTTGTGTTTGATGTAACCTTTGATTTTCCATTGTAATCTAATTTTCATGAAGGGAATGTTTTGGCTGTGTCCTCTGAGATGAGAGCCAACAACAAGTGACTGCTGCAGACTCTGCAAACATTCAGTAATTTCTGTACGATGAACTAACAGTAGAAAGAAATCTTTTCTTTTCTTTTGCATTCAGTAGGGCCTTCTGGTAAAACATTTTACATATACAAGCCTGACAATTTTAAATATGTTTCCACATTCGTCAAGAATGAGGGTTCATACATGTGATATTTTGCAGGTCACAAGTGTCAAATCCAAAGACAGCAGTGTTTTTCTTTCTCATCAGATGTTTGCAAACTCAGACTTAACAGGTTTAGTTACTCCTGACCAGACATATGGGAGGTTGTTGTTTCTGTTGCTACATTTTCATCACAGCAAGATGGCTCCAACACGGCAACATCAGACTGTGTTTAGTGGTAAGCAAATATAAGCATATTAATACAATAAGGTAGGAAGGTAAACGTGATATGCCTCCTGCACATCATATGTTGTCATTAGATCTACACTGATAACTTTTCCAGGCTTACAGGATATAGGGGCCAATATTAGCTTATGGCAGGCACAGCGATGTTAACATTATGCTGTAAGTGTGGCAGTAATTTGTATTCATTAATTGACAAAATATTCTGTGCATTCTATGTATTCCCAGTGATTCTTCCTATGTGTCCATCTTGCATCGACATCGTAAAGCTCTGTTCTTTATAAAAGGACACTTCATCGCTTATTCTGAGTGAACCCGTGTCTTTCCTTATAAGTATGTTGAATGGGCACAGTCATACACACAAATCTAAGGTTGGAAATAATGAGCCTGAAACCAGATCAAGTAGACAGGAAGACACTAACCTGTGAGCACTATGCACCAATTGTTAATAATTGGTTTTTATTCTGTAATAAATCAACAGAACAAAGAAAACTTTTGTGCGTTGGTCGAGGTGCTCCACCAAAATTGGACACATTGCCGTGTGACATCACTGTAAGGCAGCAGCCAAAGTCAGCGGAGTGAAGACTCTGCTTTAAAGAAACAATCAGCTAATTGTAGTATGTTAAAGAATCCCAGTAAAAAACAAAAACAAATCAACAAGCTCATTATCCTCATAGTATGATATTTGTATATCAAGTTGTTTGTGAGCATTCAAAATTCAGTGGGTAAAAAGATTCTCTATCGATCAGCAGTCAACATAATCTTCTGCTGCTCTTCTCAGTCTTACGCTGGAGCTACAGGTCGTAAAAAATAATTATGCCAGCTTCATTTATGTTAATGTTGATTAATTTAGTAGCTGAAGCTGTAGTATTTGCCTCTCACCCAACAGCCGGTGATCACTGATCTGAAATGAATCTTTCAGTTGTTGTTATTTATAACTTAAGTTGCTTGCAAATGATGAACGCTAACCTTGATGAGATTTTTTTTTTTTTTAAAGGAATATGCTACTGGATTTACAAACGAGCGCACTCTGCTTCTGTTGCAGCACCCTGAGCGCTGCTGATCTGATGTGAAGGGCAGGCCAAATATATCACGAAGCTTTTACAATGCGAAGACAGGAATTTTGATCATTTGATATTTTTTTTATCTGGGCTGATGTTGGAGCTGAGTATTCTCAAATGCAATGTGGAAAGGAGCTGATGTGTCTGAAGAGAGCCTGAGTTAAAGCGAAGAGCAGAAATGTGTGAGTTTCGAAGAAAGAAAAAGAAGAGAAATGGATAACTTGAAGGGACGAGACTCGCTCGTGTACAGAGAACTGGTCGGACCAGACCGGGCGGTGTCAGTTGGGGGAATGTGGGGTATTTCCATATCACTACTGTCATCTATCAAGAGGAAAGAGCTGTCCAAGAGGCTGTCAATGTGTGTGCGTTAGCCCTTTGTATGCGAGCGCTTCTGTGTGTCTGTGCATGCTTGAGAGCTATTAGTAGGAGAGTAATTGCAGCTTACATGAGCCGGAATCATGTTGCTAAAAGCATTGTAGCTGCAGTACTGACTCTTAGTGCTGACCATCATAAGGACACAGACACCTCTGCTTAACGCATGTCAGTCATCATGGGAACTGGGGAGAGGAAAAAGCATTGAGATATGTACTATATTATGGAAGAAAAAATAGAAGAAGAAAACTGGGTCTGGTGGTAAGATTATGTTGAGTAAGAAGTCTTATTTTCTCCTACAGCATGAACACAATCATCCACTAAATATAACATTATAAATTGAAGCCTTGGGCGTTTATTTGTCACTGTCACTGACTCTGACACACACACACACACACACACACACACACACACACACACACACACACACACACACACACACACACACACACACACACTCTTACATCATTCTCGACTCAGCTGGTTTGCACATCTTTGCAGCAGCCGCACCACGATCCAGTGTTGGCTGTTAGGAACTTATGTAAGTGCTCAGTAATTATCCTTTTGTGGGAACGGGACTCTGCCCACCTCGTGTTTACGTGGTTGCTATTGTTATGGGAAGATCAGCCCAGCCGTCCCAGTTGCTGCAGACATCCCCTTCATTGTCCTGCTGAAAGCTTGGCGAAAATCAGGAAGCGTTTCACTGGCTGGGTTTGCTGTGGTCTTCTGTCAGTACTGTCACTCTCCAAAAGACAATACAGGTTTTGTTGAGTGAACCTTTCAGCCAGAAGCTGAGCAGAAATGGTTTTAGCGTAATTCGATTAGTATAAAGGCTACACTTTTAGTTTCAGCTCATTAACTACGAATCCTCAATGCTTAACACAAAAGGCAACTTTTTTTTCAATTCATATTAGATTTTTATTTAGTTTTATTAGATTCATTGGTGTTGATTTCACTGGATTTTTGTATGGTGTAAAAATTTACATTAGCATAGACAACATAATTATGGCTAAAAGCTCACTTGAATAGATTATAAATGGTTTATGACATTGGTTTCACGCCTCTCCAGGTTGACTCTCTACACTCATGATTACAACAAGGGGATCTTCTCTGCTGCCCTTGGTGCCAAGGATATTGGAAATACATGGCTGTCAAAGACTCATTGACTTTGTGATCTGCCAGTAGAAGCCTATTAGCCTCATGAATCAGATCCCAATCTCTTCTGTATGTCCAGAAGCGTCAGACAGTGAACTGAGGTCCTCCAGCTATGACGCCCATATTGACTTACTTGACTATCGTGTATTATTCAAGGCCCTGAGTAGTTTTCCTTATCAGTTCATTGGGTGTATGCATAAATATGGCTTAGGCAGCAGCTCTAAAAGTGTGTGAACGCTGCTACTGACATCCACACTTATTAATATTTGTTCTTATTTACAATAATCGAGACAGCGATCACGGGCGGCACAATGGTGCAGTGGTTAGCATTGTCGCCTCACAGCAAAAAGGTTCTGGATTCGAATCCGGACCTGGGCCTTTCTGTGTGTCTCCGGAGTTTGCATGTTCTCCCTGTGCCTGCGTGGGTTCTCTCCGGGTACTCCGGCTTCCTCCCACCATCCAAAAACATGCACCTCAGGTTAATTGGTGGTTCTACAAATTGCCCTTTGGTGTGAATGAGAGCGTGAATGGTCTTTGTTTCCATCTATCTCTATGTGGCCCTGTGATAGACTGGCGACCTGTCCAGGGTGAACCCTCAAAGTGAGCTGGGATAGGCTCTAGCCCCCCCGTGACCCTGTTCAGGATAAAATAGATAATGGATGGATGGATGGATGGATGGATGGAGACAGCGATCCCAACAAAGGTCGTCATTGAGATTATAAAACTGTAAAAGAACATGGTAAGTGGACATGAAACACAGCTTCTATTATCTGTGGCGTGACTTAATTTGCTTGTGCAATCTGCCTTTGGTTTTATGACCACTGTGAAAGTCAAGAGCAGGGAAAGTAATACATTATAGTTGTAACTGAGTCATAAGACTGTACCATTAGTGATAGATATGAAATACTTACTGTGACCAGCGCTAACAATGACCTGAATACACTTAGACAAGAGTGTGATTTGTGAAAATGTTGGAATTTCCTGTATTTTGATATTATAACACTAAATATTTTAGTTGAGGTTGATTTGGATATTGGTAACATGAAATGTGTTTTACTTGATGTTCCATATATTAGTATTAAATGTAAGTAGCATTTTGGATAAAAGAGCAACCAAACTATCTGTGAGTAATGCTGGTAATGTCTGATGTCTTGCTCATTATGGCAACATCTAGGAAATTTCGTCAAACTTGACAAAAACGTTCACTTGGATTTTGGGGTCAAAGGTCACGGTGACCTCGCAAAACACACTTGTGAGCATAATTCAACAAATAATTTGCTTTTTATGACAACATTTGTGTTCAGACACAAATGTCTAAAAGGATTATATAATGAAGTGATGACACTTCATATCCAATAGTTCAAAAATCAACATCACTGTAATGTCATCATGTTCTGCACGAAAACATTTCTGTCCATTATTCAACACCGTAACTAAGGAACAGAAGGATAGATTGTGACCACATTTTCTACTCATGGGGGTCACCTTCAAACTGTGCTGCTTGTTTAGATCTTCTGTGCTGTCAGGTTGAAGGTGCGTGTGAAGCATCCATGTTTTAGATTTTTTTTTTTAGCTTCTTTTGCAGCAACATCCATATGTGAAATTTTGTCTACTGTCAATCAGTTTTGTTGGGCAAGCAAGTGAGCAGCTACAAGGACTCCTTTTAAATCTTCTCTACATATGAGTCTGAACAGATATAGATGTAAACCGCAACTTCACTTGTGGATGGACGCGTGTAACTGTGAGGCCACAATTGTAGTTTTCTTCATGCTGTGCGCAACCACAAGAAGATTTTTCAAACAAAAGCATGGCGCACTATTAGTGGTTTTAGGTTTGCTTTTTTGTGTGAACTTAAAGTATGTCACCCGCAGCTCGACATCTACCAGCTCATTGTGGCTGCCCTTTCTTGTTCCATTACTCTTTACAATATTAAAAATTGATTGCCTGATAAAAAAAAATGATCCAAAAATGATTTGTTGCGTTTAGTGGCTGCATCAGCACTAACCTCTGCGATCAATACATTGTGGCTGCTTCACAATAAAAGCTACCATTTGGTCTGTCAGTGAAATGCTTTTAATATGAAGTTGCAGCAAGAGGACATTTTCAGTTTGCATTAGCAATAATGGGTATAGCTCTAACGAGACTGTGGCGAGCAATCAGTGAATGAAGGGTGAATGCTTTGATTGATGAGATAACAGTATGAACAGTCACAATGAGTATGCATGAAACTATTTCTGTGAATCTGTCATTCAAGTGCAGGCAATTTGAATCCAGGACAGGACTGCCACTAACAATATAAACGGCTACGCAGAGAGATACAATTACTGAATGTAAATTATATTTTTGATGAAATGCTGACTGTAAAAATAAAAACTGGCTTTAATAAAAATAACTGTATAAAAGATTATAACTTTGAAGGTCTCCTAAATTGTGTTTATCCCTGCTGTGCAGTAGCCCAGTCCAAGGTGTGCCATTACATAAAACGTAATCAGTGTCCTAATCAATTCAGTCTAACTCTCTGTCAGACCTCAACCAGTAAATTCTACCGTGTCCATGTTCTTTGAGCTGCACATTGATCTTGACAGGATTTGGCTTGTGACCTTACAGACCTTTTCCCTGGCATGCGGAGATGCCGGTGACCTGCCTCGTTATGGGTCCTCAAGAGTTGAGACCTAAGAGTGATTGTGAGATTATAAAGGGGAAGCTAAAAACTCAGTGACCTTTTTGTTGGAAGTAGCCTGAACCACGTGTCTGTCTGAGAAAACTTCAGCGCGTTGGCAGTTACTCATCCATGCATGCTTGGCGACCATTAGGGGAAAAAGGCTAAGCATGCAAGTTTGAACTATTATGATGATGTATTGATTGCAACGGGTACAACAGCCCTGCAAGTCATAATATGAAAAGGCTGAGTGGTGTTGCATTGGTAATCTATGCGTCTGTGCCTGAGGTTAAGCAGCGTGTATGTATTGTTATTCTATCTAACCTAATATGGATTTTTTTTTTCAGAAGGTCTTCCCTCTTTGGAAATACACACACTCACAGATTCCTAGACTTGTATGTATAATGCATCAGATGTCCAGTCCCAACTATTCAGCAGTAGTTGCCCTCTCAATGATATCAGATTACTGGATTACATCCCATATGGTACAAAACACACACAGCGGGGGATTGTTAACCAAAACAGATTCTGTCTTCTCAGACAATTTGTCCCATTCTCCGGCCCAAGCCGAGGTTTTTCAGCCAGAGTAGGGGGTTGGAGGAGTGTTTTGCACATTACAGACGTAAGTTGCCTGCAGGGTCTCTCCGCTCCACAATTACTGCTTTATGAGGCTACTTAACCGAAGCCAAGAAACGAGAGCAACAGAGGCAGAGGGTGTGAAGATGTCTGGTGGGCTGGTATCTGTTCCTGCATCGCTCCTGAGACTTTCCTTTTCTTTGCTGTTTGGCACTGAGATCATCTTTTTGTGTCTTTTGTTTCTCTCACACGCAGACATTGACTCTTCCCAACATTTCCCTCTTTTTATCCCGTGTAACCCCACAGACACTTTGCCAGGGGTCCATTATTACAAACTCAATTAAAAAGACCAGAAAGCATTTTGGGAATAATGCTTATTTGCTTTCTTGCAGAGAGTTGAGAGGATGTATTCCACTCTCATGTCTGTCTGGTAATACATGAAACCACTACTAGCAGCAGGTTAGCTTAGCATTGCACGGTGAATGTCTGATTCCTGTCTTGAGGTAACAAAATCCACCTACCAGCACCCCTTCAGGGCCTTAATCAACATGATCCAATATTGTGTTTGTTTAATCTGTGCAGAAACCAAAGTGTAAAACCAAGTGTTACAGAGGGTTAGGCTTTTGCTGGACTATTTTACTGCCCAGTGCAGTTACTTTCTAGGGTCTCTAGGGTCTTGTTGCCTCTCTGTGCCCTGTAGGCTAAGCTAAGTGGCCAAGTGGCTGCTACAGCAGTGCAGTATTGGATTTAGATTTTATCACAAACTCTTCTGATTTGATCAAAAGTTCCTGAACATCAACCAAATGGATCTTGTGATGATTGTTTTGTCAGCAGTGGCTTCTGAGGTCAAAAATTAACTCTTTTTTTTTTTTTTTTCAGGTTTGTGTGTGTGTGTGTGTGTGTGTGTGTGTGTGTGTGTGTGTCTACATGTGTTTTTCTTTTCTTTTTTTTGCTTCTCCTCTTACCTGGTTTATCACTGATATTCAAAAAGTCCAGAAAATGTGAACTTTTTGCTGACATTGTAATATTCAGTTTGTGCGACCCCAATTGTTTACATGTCTGATTGTGTCACAGCAGACACAGAGGAAAAAAACATGATAAAATAATAAAAAGTAGAGAAAAATCCAGCAAAAACAAAACCCTTTGCCAAAATCCCAATTCATCCATCCATCCTCTTGGCAAGTCATTACAGAAAATTCACTTAGTAACACCCTATTACAAAATTATAACGGCTCTGTTAATGGTCTACTTGGTTTCTTTGACAGTAAGAATATTTACAGATGTAATCAACATTCCTAGAAATAAAAAATAGTAAAAAAGCTGACAAATATGGACTACTTCATGGTTTTCATCTTTAAATATATATTTTCTTCATTGCAGTCAAGCCAGTAAAAAAGCTTCTTTTGATATCTTGAAAAATTAGGAGTGAGTCATCCTTCAGTCTCACACCGCATGGTAGACATGGTATTTATACCCCATTAACGTTTGACCCACTTTACACTTATGAATAATCATCGCTAAAGGTTTCATATATCTTTTTTAAAAAATGACTCCACTCGGTTTCTTGCCTCTCCGTCTTTCTTCTTTTGTTTCGTCTTGTAGAAGTTGGTAGATACTGAGAGAGCATCAGCATGTGCGAAAGACGGTTAAACAAGGTCCATTTACACCCATCTGGATCCCTGCTCTCTTGACTGACTGCTCGTCTGTGATAACATGGGCTTCATGCCCTCAGAACGTAATAACCTAATAGTGCGTGCGGCTGCTGTCACTTTGTCTTACAGAGCGAGACGGGGAAGAGGGATTGATTCAGACACTGTGAGAGAGATACAGTAGATAGATAAAGAGGAGAGAAAATAACTTTCCTTTTTTTTCTCTATTATTTTCAGTCGTGTGTGTGTGTGTGTGTGTGTGTGTGTGTGTGGGAGGGGGGGGGATTGCAAAGCTGCTTAGTGGTATGATTCAGTTGGGGGATTTGAATCCGCTCTCACCCCCACTTCAAGCACAGCACTGGGGTGGAGGCGGACACAAAGAGAGAGATAAAGGGGGAGTGTGTGCATGTGTGTGTGAGAGTGAGAAACGGCGTAGGAGAAGCACAATCTGGTATAGCTCCATGTGAAAATGACCTACTTCCTGTCGGCTCGCTCTCAAATGGATTGCTGTTTTCTGATGTGCGGAGGAGAGAAGGGGAGGTCCTCCGAAGGGTTCGGGGGAGAGGTTGACGTGGCGCTGTTAAATGACGGATAAGGAGGTGGCCGTCGGGACCTTCAGTGTAGAATAAAATAAATGTTGTGTGTGTGAAATGTCAATTCTGTATGCATGGCATGTGCAGTGTGTACTCACCTGTGTATACAGTGTTTGTGAGCTCATGCTGTAAAACATGAATGTTCCGTGATGGGCCTCTATCTCTCTCTCCGTCTATGTAGTGTTAATTACCCAAAAAGGGAGTGCAATGGCAGTTAACTATCAGAGAGCCAATATTTGAGGGGGCAGGCCTCGCCAGATGCTCAGTGGTGTGTGTGAACAAGCAACAGTTTGCAAACAAGTTTTCCGTATGAACTTAAGAGGTGATCATACTGTGTGTCAGTGATGGGCTTTTCTGCTGCCCCCAATCATTTGAACATAACTCACACTGATCGCTGAATGTGTTTATAAAGCACCGATTGTTGCTTGGAGTTTCTTTGAAGAAAGTGTTATTATCAAAAAACTTTCCACTGCCTAAAATGTGCTGAGTTCACCTGTTGCAAACATACCTGACAGTTTCTGAACTACTTTATCACTCTCAGAAACTCTTTTTAATTATGGATCAGAATTTCTTATGGAGAGAATATCTGGATTTACTACATCTTGTAATCGTCAGGGTTGAACTATGATCCCCTCAATGGTCCACCTACCTGCAGCATAATATCAAATATTCATGAAAATAAAATAAAACAATCTGGAACTCCTAGTCCACTTTAAAAGGTGCTGTATTTAATCCTGGGTTTCCAAATGAAATGGCACTTCTAGTATTAATTTAGGTCATGGGTAATGCCTTTGGGATGGATTCATTGAACAGGTATGCAGTGTCAAGCTTAATCCCCAGGACTCTGACAGGCTGGTCGGAAGATGAATTAATTTAATCCATCCTCATAACCCTGCACCCCCTTTCTCTCACTCACAACCTGCCTACTCTCTGTATTTTCCAGTACCTGAGGACCTGTCTTTGGAGGAGAGGGATGAACTGTCGAACATACGACGCAGGAAAAAAGAGCTTCTGGATGATATTGAAGTGAGTAACGCTTACAATGCTTCTATTTGTTTGCAAAGACCATAACAAGGTCAGGGTAATATGATCAGATCATTGTAAATAAATGAATTTAAGTTATTGAGGTGTGTTGCATCGCTGAATACTCTTCTGATGTAACGCAGAACAATGCTACATTACATTGAACATTTATTTTTAATATTGATGTGTAATACAGGCAGAAATGCTTTATTGAGATGATCTTTCTAAGACTGTGTTATTGATAATAAACACATAACTCAGCCAAACTGTAAGGAAATCTTTCAATAGGAAACCCTTCACTCCACAGGATCTCTGTAGACTGTATTCACGTGTTGTTTATGTTAGAATGGATAAAGCACAAACTTTAATGTATTAAATAATTGACTGAGTCCTTTTCTTGCAGCGGCTGAAGTTTGAGATTGCAGAGGTAATGACTGAGATCGAGCAGCTAACCTGTGTGGGGGAGAGGTGAGTTTTGGTTCTTTTACTTTTTTGACTGATTAATTGTTTTAGGGCTGCGACTCACGTTTATTTCCATTATGATTAATCTGGTGATTATATTGTTGGTTAATAGTTTTGTCTGTAAATTGCCGAGAAAATTACAGAGAAAAATTCCCATCGCAATTTCTTAGATTTTGATTTTCTCATTTGTCCAACAAATAATGCAACAGTCACATATACTCAGTCAACAAACTAAAGCAGATATTGCTAACATTTAAGAATCTGGTAGCAACAGTCTTTTGGTATATTGTTCAATTATCAGAATAGTTGCAAATTAATTTTCCTTTGATCGACTGTTGCAGATATAAAATGGTTATAAATGACAGGAAATAGTTCAAAGTGCTTTAGGATATGAGTCGTGATTACTTGAACCTGCTTGTTATGTGAAACTAATTGTCTAAAACAAATTATTATGCAGGAAGCAGCAACGGCTTTTTGTGTTTTCATTACAGATGACTTAAATGATGAATCAATCATCAAAACAACTGTTAATTAAATTACCAAACAGCCAAGAGATAAACTCATTATTTGCTCTTTGTTTTGTCTCGACTACTCTTTTAATGTAAGACGTTGATACGTACAGTTACTTTCACCGTTGATCCTCACACCTGTTGTTTTGTGTGTCAGTGTTTACATGTTAATCCCCCATTGTTTGCAGAGTGAAGCGGGACAGTCCCTTGACTAAATGTTAGCCAAACAGTCTGTATCCACAGGCTTATATTTGATTGGTTGATGAGGTGGAGTGAGGTCGTGTGTCAGCCTATGTGTGCGTGAGTGAGTGAGTGTGTCTCAGGTGCAGCTGGCAAAGGGGCTTGGCCTATTTTGGGCACAGACACACAAAGGTGGAGACATCCCTGTGGGGTGAATGCCAAGTGTGTTTTGAAGAAGAGTAACATTGAAATGGGAGGCAATATTCTTCCAAAGGGCTGCAGAATGAGCTGAACTGAAGGGACGAGATGCACTTTTGATATACACCACGTGTCGTCATGTTTAACATATTTTCCATTTTTTTCAGAGGTAAATAAACAGAGTTATGCTATGTCCTGGACAAACCCTTCACACACACTGACCTATAGAACAAACACAGCAACAACAATGCACCCAACTGCCATGTGATGGACGTTTCTGTGTTTGTTTTTTTTATCACAGCAAAACCACACAAAGAAACAAACAGATCGCCATGGGGAGGAAGAAGTTCAACATGGACCCTAAAAAGGTCACAACCCTCAATAACACTGTTGAATTACACTTATTGAGATTGAGCCTCTTGAATTCAATTTTAAAATATCAAAGAGCCAATCGTCAGGGCTCTTAAAATAGATCAAAATAGGTAACTGAAGTCTAATTGTAGTCTGTGTTCCTTTTTTTTTTTTTTTTTTTTTTTTTTTTTAAAAACAGGGAATCCAATTTCTTTTGGAGAATGATCTTCTCCAGAACACACCAGAGGACATTGCACAGTTCCTCTATAAAGGCGAGGGGCTCAACAAAACGGTCATCGGGGACTACTTAGGGGAACGGTGAGTTCTCCAGTTTTCCCTCTGTTTTCCTCCCACCTTTTCTTTTTCCTCTCCCCGTCTCTTTGTTGGATCTGTCCTGCATGCGCTCAGACGTGGGCAGAAAGCCTCTGGAAATTGGTAGTCTGGATTTATGGAGCAGAGCAGCGACAGGAGACCGTGCCACTAAAATAACTAAGGGGACATGTGGTTCTTATCGAAGGGAAGTTAATGGGGATAGGACTGTCAAAACAACAGGGAAAACATGCTGCCTGGCTCAGCTGAACACAGTGGTTTTCTGTCTGAATGTGGCGCAATAACGTATGCTGTGCATTTGTGTTTTTTCTCTTTTTGTTTAAATGGAAGCCTGTAAAAACTTAAAACTGGTGACACGTGTCCCTCCTCTCCTCCAGGGATGACTTTAACATCAAGGTCCTCCAGGCATTTGTGGAGCTTCATGAGTTTGCAGACCTCAACCTCGTTCAAGCCTTAAGGTAACCAAGAGCAGAAAAAGAAGCAAGGGCCCGCCCTTCGCTGAGTGTGTTCTGCAGTTTACAAGTGATGAAATGCAGCCCAAAGTGTCCAGTTTGACAAGTGCATCCATGAGTTTAAAGACTTCCTTAACACTGTACAGCAGTTTATCACACTATCAGACAGGATTTTACATCTCTCTTATCATGGCATCAGTATTCATCTGCCTTGACAGTTGCACAGTAAACAGCAGAATCACTCCGTGATGATATTACGAACGAATCTTCCAGAAATGTGGGCTTGATGTTCCCACTGTGAACTGACTGATGACTTCGCATTACAGCAAAGAAATATCTGACACATACAATATGGTTTGAAATTTACAGTGAACATGCAGATACTGGGATGCACATTAGCATCAATATTTCATGACAAGTCATTATATTCTCTCTCTGTCTCTCTGCTGTTTGCAGGCAGTTTCTGTGGAGCTTCAGACTTCCCGGCGAAGCCCAGAAGATCGATCGCATGATGGAGGCGTTTGCATCCAGGTACTGCCAGTGCAATCCCGGCGTCTTCCAGTCCACAGGTAATTCTCACACACACACACACACACACACACACACACACACACACACACACACATACACACACACACACACACACACACACACACACACACACACACACACATACACACCAGCAGATATGCGAGTCAGACACAGTCAGAGAGTCCGGGACAGCCAGACCACTCCAGACTTCAATCAATGCTTCTGACTGTCTGTCTTTCCTCACTAGACAGCAGGACCTGCTTGTGCTGTTTAAATCTTTACCATGTGGCCACACCTGGAGATCTTCCTAAAACACTTTCTGACTAAGTAGATATCTGCCCCCATAAAGATGTTCTGCATCTGAACTTGACTGGACCTGAAGTCCAATTCATTTTCTACTGTAGTTGGCAGGTTGCTGACTAATCCCAGTGTAATCAGTATTCGTGTCACCAGCGGTGATAATGGAATTGATCACTGGTCAATAGCGGTCATTAGTGTGGTCTTGTCTGGTTTTCCTGTGTTAAGGAGGACACAGGTGACAGCTCAGGTCATGAATATTGATGTGGTGCAGTGGTGACACACCCAGACTTGGTTATTGGTCATCTCTCAGGACTGAAGCACACAGGGTAATAAATTACAGTGTAGAGGATGTTGACTGGATTAGTTAGTGTGTGGATGGATGAGGTGGAGGATGGTGAGCAGGAGTTATGATGTGGAGTCGAAAGAGCAGTGGATCATGGATCTGTTTGTGTGTGTGTGTGTGTGTGTGTGTGTGTGTGTGTGTGTGTGTTTGTGACTACAGGGACACTGTGTGTCTCATATTAGGCTTTTTGTTGATTAAATTCTCGTTTTTATTAGACAGAGTCCTAAATTTGGTGGTAAGAAAATGGATTGATGGATTGCTGACTAATTAATCACAAGTCCCTGGTGCTGTCATGTTTGGACTAGATTAGACTGAAGGAAATGTCACAAATTTGACTGTAATTTGCAGATTTTCTTTTTAATCCATAAACTCCAAACAGGAAGAAATGATCTTACACACACACACACACACACACACACACACACACACACACACACACACACACACACACACACACAGATGTGAGCCTTAGCTGCATTCTCTGTTTCTCACTGACACTGTATGTAATTACCTCCACAGACACCTGCTACGTCCTATCATTTGCCATCATTATGCTGAACACCAGCCTGCACAATCCCAACGTCAGAGATAAGCCCCCGGTGGAGCGCTTCATCTCCATGAATAGAGGGATCAATGAGGGGGGAGACCTCCCAGAGGAGCTACTCAGGGTGAGAGCTTACACTTTATTAGTTTGTTAGGGTTGACAAATATATCCCACGTAGTGTGTTTTTGAAACATTGTGTTGGTAAAAGCGTAAAGTGTGGATTCAATTAGATGCTGTTTTATGTTTTAGCACACAAAAGAAACCTATA
Organism: Embiotoca jacksoni; assembly: GCF_022577435.1. Classification (NCBI taxonomy): domain Eukaryota; kingdom Metazoa; phylum Chordata; class Actinopteri; family Embiotocidae; genus Embiotoca; species Embiotoca jacksoni. The sequence continues at coordinate 6,490,506 of NW_027185285.1, forward strand.
GGTTCCTCAGCATGCAAAACAGGGAGTCATGCTTGACTAATCGAGATGTTGCAGCTCAGCAGAATGAGATCTTCACCCGAGATACTGATGCCACTGATTTTTTTATGATCTCTCAAACAAAAAGACATGAAAAAAAAAAACCAAGTAGCGTTTCCCACATACTGTAGGCTGGCATCTGTACCAAAGTGCCCTAGGCTTTATTCACAAAAAGTACTGAAGATTTTTTTGTAAAAAACTCTCCCAGCTCTGAGAGTCAGTGAAGTATGACTTTGTGTCTCACTTTTCCACACTGAAACAGAATGTATCATTGTTGTGTTTAATCCATCTGAAGGCTGGGTTGAATGTTTGCAGATGATGGAGGCAGGAAAGTGCGTGTGTGCTCGTCTGGATGTTTAAATGTGAACTAAAAGCTTTCCCGCTCTTCCAAATTTCCCCCATTTTTCTTTCTGCATCTAGAATCTATACGACAGCATCAAGAGTGAACCCTTTAAGATACCAGAGGACGATGGGAATGACCTGACGCACACGTTCTTCAACCCAGACAGAGAAGGCTGGCTGCTCAAATTAGGTTAGTGGGAGTCTCCGCACATTCAGCTGCTGAGAGAATGCAAGACATCCAGGATTACTTTATTTGGTTACTCCTGCATTTTTCCAACAACTGTGGCTTTATTCTCACGAGAACTTCAACTGAAGAATAGAGGTAACAGCCAGTCGTGCACTCTTTACTTGGTGGTGAAACATCAGCTTTTAAATACACTGAAGTGGATGAGAGATGAGATACTCCTATAATTCTCAGTCAAACGCAATCAGATTTGAAGTGTTGCTGCTCGAAACATCAGCAATATAGTGTTATGTGTAGGAGCTGAAGGTGAGATTCTTAGATTCGTACACTTGTGCTAAAATGTGTACATTCATACAAACATTATCAGCGCATAACTACGCATACACCATTTTATATTTGGAATTTTTGTGCATTGTTTTTGCACCCGGACTTAAGACTTGAAAAAGGTATTCAAGTCAAAAAAAAGATACACACACCTTCATTCTTTTTTTTACTGTGTGAGTGTGTGGTAGGAGTGTATAGGTGGTGTATGCCATTTGTTCCGTTAGTTTTATGTCTGACTGTTCAACTGACCTTGCATACCTACTACACAGCATCTTGTAACCATTCATTCATTTTTTCCGGCACTTACAATTGTTGTTATAAGTTGGTTTATTATTATTGAACATAATAACTGTTTAGTAGCTTGTATATTTTTTTGTCATGGGGTAAAGAGCAAACTCACTGCAGGTGGTTAGGTTTATTACCATGTTTACACACACACACACACACACACACACACACACACACACACACAGACATCTGGCTTTGACCTGCGCATTCTTCTACCTCTGTGTAACGTCTCTGTAGCCTCATCAAGTTTGTGAGTGCGAATGCAAATAGCCCCAATGTGGATCACAGACCTAACATGATTACATTCTAGTACAGCTCCTCCCTGGAGCCATTTCCCGCACTAGTTCTCACTGTAATATTCCTAATTTAACTCTAAAAATAAACCCTGGAGGATGTGGAGGAATAAATGCCTTTTTAGCAAATCTCTTTCCACGCAGAGCGGAAATTTGGCTACACTAATTCAATAGCCAGAGTCTATTGAAAGGTAAGGAAACCTGGAGCTTTTGTAATTATGTGTGGCCCATATAGGCTCCAGTAAAGGGACTACGAAAACAGGAAGGAAGTGCTGTCCCTAATCAGGAATGTTAGATCAATGCTGTTGTGGTCATTTTCAGGAGACAGGTCACAGGTGAGGATGGAGTCGAAGATTAATTCAGAAGACTTCTTTATTGGACATGCAGCATGGTGACAAGTTCACAGCTTGCTGGGCTGCAAAGTTCTCCAACTTCTTGAGAAAAACGTAAAGCCTTTATACACTCCCGTTACATAGTCATGTAGTGGAACGTACTTTTCACAATCAGTCACGCCCCTGTCATGGGTACAATTGTTGTGCCCCAGGTGTCACCTGACTAAGCATAGGTCTACACATGGATGTCAGCTGACTAGCCGTATGTCCATACATTTAACAAACACCCATTGTTGTGATAACACTACATCACACAAAATAACTATCATTCACTCCTAGAACAGACAATAGTCCATCGATAAGCACAGAGCACATGCAGGCAGGTTGCCTTTAGTTCTGCTTTAAGTAACACACCATTCGTGTCATGTGATCAAACAGAGTTCCTCTATGAACAGCAATAGACTGTATACATTGTCAGTTTCGCAATCGCGCATATAGTGTCGCGACAATAGTATGTTATGCTATGTTAGATGTGTTACTAATATGTAATGTTATAAATCATAACATGTATATGAACAGGAGATATGAAAGATCTCCACAATGCACACACACATGTTTCGATTAATATTTTTTGCAACCATGTGTAAGTGCTGGTATTCATGCACACACCAGACATGAGTCTCGCACCAGGAGAGCTTCCTCAGTGTCTCTGCTTTATATCTGTGGTGGTTTCCTCCAACACGAGGCTCTGTAGTCACTGCCGTAGGCAGAATCCTGCTTCAAACCAACATGTTGGACATATGCACACATCCTGTCTTTGCTTTTGGTTTTTTTGGATGTAGTTTACACCAGTTAACACGTGAGGTGGTGAACTTGCTCGTGTGTGTGTGTGTGTGTGCGTGTGTGCGTGTGTGCATGCGTGTGTGTGTGTGTGTGTGTGTGTGTGTGCGTGCGTGTGATGTTTGTGCTCCTTCAGGGGTGCTTGAGGTGCCACGTTAGGTTCATATCAAGTGCTAAGTTTGCTCTGCTCTCCTGGGAGCCAATGAGGTTTTATCCTGTTGCCTTGAAAAATGAATAGGCAAAGTCAGTAATAATTTATCAGTTGCCTGAGTCATCATTTGCCTGAGCTCTTAGTTAGGAGATATCACACTGGTACATTGTAATCGCATACAAACCAGCTTGCCTGCATCTTTCTGGAAGTCAAAGTGAACTGTTTTCTACAGTTTTATCCTTATCACCGAATTACATTTAAGCTCCCATCCCACAATGGTGGCAATACAGAACATTTACTGAAACACATTTTGGAGAGGTGCGGCCATAAACACTCGAAACACCTGTTTAGCTTTTCTTTTTTTAATCGTGTCAACAAGAGGGGCGTTTTTAAGAAAAATATTGAAATAAAGCCAAAACATTCAACTCAGTCTACATTTATATGAGAAATGAGTACAGATCTACACTGGCCTGTTTTCACTGTTTCACACAGTGTTTTAAAATACAAGAGCATGTAGTTTGTTGTCAACATTAAACCTTTCTTTACATGTTGGACTGGACACAGAAAAGTAGATGACAGGATGACAGGAAAACCTCTAATTGATTTTTCAATGGCATGTGGAATTATGTATATTTAATTGTCACATGACATTTTCATGTGGTTGAGGACGGGCAGCCGAAGGAAATTAAATTACAGCAGTGAACTAATGAGCAAACATTAGGAATCAATAATGTAATTTGCATTCTTTTTCCTTTTTTCATTGATTAAGATGTTTTAGAAGAGTCATTTCTCAATCACGTTCAAATATTTGTATTTGACAACGCTGTATCAGAAAACACAGTGGATGTGGGTCAGCTTCATTAATAAACCTCACATTCCTGCTCTTTTTCCTGAGGGGAGACAGCCAGTCTGTTACTGCGGCCATTGTGTCACGTCCTGTCTTCTCTCTATCTTCCCGTCAGGGGGCCGAGTGAAAACCTGGAAGAGAAGGTGGTTCATCCTGACGGACAACTGCCTCTACTACTTTGAATACACAACTGTGAGTCTCATACAAAGATGATGATTTATTAATGTAAGGCAACTTTGCAAGTAGGTGTGTTTTAGCACAGTTTGCTAATTTTATGATCACTCTCTCAACTTACAGTTACAGTCCTTTTTAGCATGTCAGATAAAAGGATTTCATCATTATCAAAGTTACCAAATCTTTTTAAGAAAGAGAACTTCAGCACACCGGTATCCTATAATTTCCACTTACAGTCACAGTGGAGAAATATTTCAGTCTTGTTTTAACTGTCATTAATGGGCATTAATTGTCACTGATCAAATTAGGACATGATTAGGACAATTATTGCGGGTTATTAAATCCTGCTTGTCACCTTATTGTTTGCCTATTAGTCAGTGGTCCTTGAAGATTTTTTTTTAGCAGTGCCTCTGTGTCCTTGCTGCTACGTTAGCGCTGTCCTCTCTCTACCCTGGTATTATCCTTTAGGATGCTATCATTATGTCCCGTCTTCTGGTCTGACTGCTGCATGCACATATTATCTGGTCTGCTAAAGAGCAGTGAGGACGAGAGGATGGGGGGGGAAGGTTGTGTTCGATTCTAGTAGAATACGTCACATGATTTATTTTTTCTCTCTTCCCTACAGAAACTCCCTTACCTCCATTTTTTATCTCTGTTTATGGTTGTCTGTTTGCGTCTTAACTTCATCGTGTGATTTTCTTTTCGATTCTCTCCCTCTCTTTTCTTTTTCCTCCCTCCTTCCTTCCCCAGTGATACTTCTCTGAATCTATGATCTACCTTGATTGCCTACTTTTTACTCCTCTATCAGTTGCTCTCTGTTTTTATTCACTTGGTTGTTTTTCTCCACCCTCTCATGTTTCTGCCTCTGATCCCTCTCTCCTTTAGGACAAGGAGCCTCGTGGGATCATCCCACTGGAGAATCTCAGCATCAGGGAGGTGGAGGAGCCCAGGAAACCTGTGAGTGTTGCCTCATTAGAAACCACAGCCTTAGATCAAGTGCCTCTCTCCTCTTGGTTTCAGTATTTATTTATTTTTATTTTTTAACATTTCTTGGTCAAAGCTTATTATCTGATAGCTGCAGACTTTTAAAGCCCTCCACTCTTTGTCCCTCCTCCAGAACTGTTTTGAGCTCTACAACCCCAATCACAAGGGCCAGGTGATCAAAGCCTGCAAGACGGAGGCAGATGGGCGTGTTGTTGAGGGCAACCATGTGGTATACAGGATATCAGCACCCACGCCAGAGGAGAAGGAGGAGTGGATTAAATCTATCAAGTAAGATTCATCAAAATAAAAATGGCACATAACCCCATAAAATGGATTTTTTTTTTTTTTTTTTTTTTACAACAATTAAAGATAAGAAATGTTAGTTAGGCAAATGTTGTTCACCGTCTTTGTGCTAAGCTAACAGACAGCTGGTTTATTGACCATCCAGGATACCGAGGATGTTGTCCCTGTTGTACCTGAGGTTAACAGAAATCACAAGAAGGGCAGCTGCAGCAAATGATAACCATTTTCCTGTAATTTTTGATTTCACAGTCACATGACCAATGGAGCGTAACTTGATTGGCTTGATGTTGGTTCAATATCAGACAAACGATCGGTTATCCTATGTATCCTATATTAATTTGAATGTTGGTATTTGAATTAGACTTTTCTCTCATTAGAGTTTGAGCTATTTTAATCGGCCGATAGATGAGGAGTTTTTAAAACTTCCATTTTTCTTTCTCAATTTGTAAACATAAAATTTTTTTTTATTTTATACTAATCTTTAAGTAAAAATGTAAAGATCAGTGGAAAAAAACGTGCTAGAGATTGAGGCTTTGTAATTTGTACAAATTTATAACCCCTTAAATATTAGGGATATGCTTTTCAAGCATAAATGTTTTTTAAAATTTGCTTAGAACTATTAGATTATTAATCGACTTTTATTTCTAACGAAAATTTTGACGGCAAGTTGTCTTTGCACGTTTCTTCTGTTCGCACAGCGCCACCAGCGCCACCCAGTTTTACTTGGCTAAATTTGCAACTTTGGCAGCATCATATTCTTCTCATTACATTGTAATGGTGAAGAAATGGTGGTTATTGATATTTGATTTAAACAGCAGAACAGACAAGAGAAGTGTGTTTTCTTCCTGTCAAATACCATACATAGCTCTCACAGTAATGATTACCTTGCAGTTAGTGACCTAAATGCTGGATGCTCCGTAATTGCCTGCATAGAAGATGGTGCAATGTCAAAGAGAGTTGGCTCAGCAGAACAGAGCACTTGTATACTGTAATATAGTGCAATTCCCCCCCCCCTCCTCTTCCTCTCTCCATACTATCAAAGATAATTCACGGGGGAAGTGATGAAGGATTAGTCACTGCTTATAACACACTAGGGGTGAGCCAGCAAACCCAGCAAACATATCCAGGAGAGGCAGCTCCAAACTGGGCTGACACATTCGCAGCCACGGAGGCTAATGAGCCACAGCTTGCGTTTCACTAGAGGGGTCCAAGAGGACTTGGGGCCTGGGGAGATAAAAGGCTTTTTATGGAAATGATGACTTCCCCATCTTCTAAAGTAGAGTTGATCACAGAAGCAGGGCCATATCTGCTTTTCTTGAGTCACAAACACACAGACCCAGATAATGCAGGACCAACTAGGTCGATTGTTGGGCTGTTGTCTTATGAATTACTGTAAAAATGAAAGGGTGTATTTTTTATATTTCCCCATTCCATTTGTACATACTTTTGAGGACAGAAATGGAGAAAAATTGTATATTGGTCACGGCAGGCTTGCTCAGATTTGATCACTCTACAGTGCAGTTATTGTTTCTTAAAATTGGGTTGTTGAAAACGACAATGAGCAGCATGAAAGAGGCGGATATTCATCGTACACAGACTCATTCTTTAGCGTGTGGCATTATAAAGGGAATCAGAGATATCCGCAGTGGGGGGTTGAGCCTCTTCTTTCTTTGTGTTGGTGCTAACAGGATTTAGCAGCCATGAAACTGGGCTTCTCAGTGGAGCCCAAATGGCTTCCTGACTAACTCGCTCCCATTGTACGCTGCCTTTCCATCGCTTTGAAAAAAAAGAGCGGGATAGTGCAGAAGAGTCAATAATCTTGAGCACTATTGTTTGCCCTCCCTCAGACCTATACACCTGCAGAATAACAGGAGGCAGAGTGTGCAATGGTATGTTTTACTACGTTGTTGGCAAGGTTCTGGAAGAGGGAATTGGTGAGAGGTTCCAGCAAACCAGAGTACCAAGAAAATAACTTGGGAGGGGGGATTTCCTCTTCAGAAACCATGGAAACCAAACTAGGTCACTGCACAAACTTTTTTTTTTTTTTTTTTTTTCCGATCTAGTTAAGGCAGGGGTTTGTATAAATGTGCCTACATTTCCATATCAAAGCTGTTTGAGACCCTCCTCTCATGTGGCCTTCTTATTTATTTCATCGCTGTCCTTTGATTGGCTTCTCCAGGGCCAGCATTAGCAGAGACCCCTTCTACGACATGCTGGCCACCAGGAAGCGGCGCATCGCCAACAAGAAGTGAAGACGGACAATCTTGTCAACCTCCGAACCACTCCATCTTTCACTCCCTCAGTTCATGAACACATAAACCACAAACTGCAACGCTGGTTCACCACAGAATCGACTGTCAACCACCGAACTGGCTTCTACCCCCAAGACAAACCTCAGTTTCCTCCCCTGGACTGTCTACAAGTCATGTGCACGTGTTGGGGAGACATCACACAACACTGAGGGGACAGCAGAGCTCCAAGAAACACAGATATGTAGACCTTGTTCTTGTATGGAGCAGCACTACAACCAACCAGCCGGTTTATTTCTCCTCCATCTCATACACCCCCCCCCCCCCCCCAACACACACCCACCCCACTCATGGTCATATGTTTTTAGGTCTCCCTAAAGCACAACTGCCACGTTTCAGGTGCACATGCATGCATGTGTTATTATAGACCAATATGTTTGTGTGTATGCAGCCGTGTGCATGCTATCAGTGCACACAGCATCTGCAGTATGGGTGCATAAGAGATGCAAGTGTTCCCTCCACTGTGCTTTATGAAAAGGTTGTTGTAATTCAAAATCAGAGTTCAGATGTATGGTCGTCTACACAGGGCACCAAATGTAAGGGTAACTTTTGGAGGGAGGAGGGTGGGAGGAGGAGACAGAGGGGAATATTTTGGGAGGTGGTGGTTGAATCGGTGCAGTATAACTTCACCTGGACCATGTCTGCATCTTACTCTGGTGCTGAATTCTTCTCTCCAGGTGCCATGGCTGAAGCCTTGCTCAGAATAACCTCAAAAAAAGACGGCTTACATTTAGGTTACTAACAAAGCATAGCAGTCTTGAGTCAGCTGGGCTGATTTCATCTATTCGTGTGGAGCAGAGAATTTTTGAAATGTGCATACTTTTTTAATTTAGTTGAGTATGGTGCTTTTGCTGAGGCTTCAGATTGAACTTCCTCTTTGGACTTAAGGTTGTAATCCTTAAGATTTCAGTGCTGGTTTTCTTTGGCTAGATCTAGTACTGTATCAAACATTTACCTACATCACATACAACAAAAGAGAAGCTCCTTTACCTGTTTGCAGTGCAGCCAAACAAACATGGTTTTAACAACTGCAGCTGAGCTTTTTGTTAGCTTGTTAACTTTTTGAGAAGCTGCCTGCTGCTCTTCATCAAACAGCGGACTGTGCCGGCTCCTTTTTGTTCCATTATACTCTTGCAAAAAACGGAATCAATTGCTGTCAGCACTAATCTTTGCTACATGTATTCCTTTTCCTGTGACTGCTTCTGAATTAAAACCACCCGTTTAATGTTAAGTTTAGATTGGAAGATGAGAGAGTGCAGTCACCTTATATTTCTGCAACAAAATTGGCCTGCATTGTATGTGATGTCATGTTTGTGATGCAGGTAAAGAGTGAATATTGATCAGAGCAATCACAAACAGTGTATGAGTGATAGTGTAGTCAGACAGTGTAATCATTTACTAATTATAAAGATTAAGCAGGCTAGAATGATTTCAAATTCACAGTGCACATGTTCAGTCAAAATGTGTCCATCCTACAGTGAATGGGAAATGAAGAGAACATTTATAGATAGGATGGTCGTGAAATATTACAGTACCTTAATGCTGCATTACCTGCCCTTCTAGTTTCTTGCTAATCCCTCATTCATGTGAAGGCCGATTAAGTCCAGCGGGAGGATGGCAGACTCCACCACTAACAACAACAAAAATAAACGTTTAGTTCACGCACATCCATTAACTACCTATTGCTAAAAGAAAGCTAACCAGAATGTGATCTGATTTCTTAAGGATTATAGCTATAAAAGCTCTTTTATTTAAGAGAGTCTTATCAGTCCACTGGGTGGGTTTTATTTATGGCTGTGCAATGGCCTAATAGGTACCAGTCCGATTAAGCTTTTTTTTTTCTTTCTCGTCTATGGCCTATGTCAGTGAAGGTCGATGTATTGTTGTGACCCTGTTTGCATTTGGTTTCTACTCCTAAAGATCCTTGCTTGCGTTTGTATTCCTCTTTAACAATTTATATATTATAACCAACTATCATTTTTTGTATTTATTTTCATTTGTGAAATGGTTTAATACTACCTGTAAATGTAAAACAATGTATGCTTAAGTTATGTATGTATATATCTATAATGTATAGGTTTCTGGTCTCTTTGTTGTAGTATGCGCACTCTGTGTAACATGTTTGAGCTGAGTGGCAAAAGTTGGCATCAGCTGAAGTTTGGGGTCTTCTTTACAAAAGCCTTAAACATAATCATTAGAAAATATATGATGATGATGATGATGGAGAAAATTGGTCAATAACTGACAAAACTGTTAAAAAGCCATGACTGAGATAAATGGTTGTATTTATGAAGATTATAATGAATATGTTGATTATAGTAAAGTAATAACAGTGATGATGATGATAATATAATTGATGATGTCAAAAACACCAGTAGTTTTCTATGTGATTGTAAAATAAAATGAAAGCCTTGTGATCAGGGCACAATATTATCTTCTACTGCCCTGTGTGGGCTTATAGTTACATTAACTTTTATATTCTCTGTAAAAGCTATTGGTCACGTTGTACATTACGTGTATCTACATAAAGTATACCTAAAGCTTAAAGCAGATTTATGGTGTATTCATTATTGATGCTGGTGCTGACCTACTTATGTGCACAAGTAATGAGCTACAATTAATGAAACGCACTGATACTTCCAATGAGGCAACATGACAATCTTTTTGAATACATATGTCATCCTCCATCGTGCACAGCAGTGATGTGTAATGGTACCTAGTCAGAAACATGGTCAATTAAGAGTAAGTAGGACGGGAAAGGTGAATGAGAACATGTTGGATCTGAGTGAGAAGATGTGGAGCACAATGACTTAATAAACAGCACCCTCTACAGGTTGTATAGTTAAAAAGCAACAAAAGTCTAATTCTGTCAGTGGAATTGCATCCAATTTCTCTCAAAATATGAAGTGTGATCACCACACACTTTGCCATACAAAATGCCATCATTTTATCAAAGCATGTCTAAAGTACTAAAAGTGCTGCACTGCTACCCAAATGAAATTTCAAATATCAGTTAAATCTTTATTGTGTCTGCTGTCACAACCTGGCTCAAAGCTGGACAAAGGAGGAGAGACCACACGAGTTGCAGCTAATAATAAGTTTATCATTACAGAAGTAAAAAGGGAAATAATGTGCAAATGAAACAACCAAAACAAGGTACTGTTCAACCAATGCATTTTCACAAGAGTAGCAGCAACACAAACTAAACCCAGGCCAAATTACCACACAAACTTAAATTTTACCAAAATGCTTAATTTGATCCTGGATGAGCCACCAATTGTCACAACCCAGCTCAAAGCTGGAGAGAGGAGGGAACACCGCACAAGTTGTAGCTAAAATTACATTTATTTTTACATAACTAAAAGGGAACTAAACCTATGTGCAAAACGAGGTGGAAGCCCAGCAAGAAAGAGAGACTAGCTGCCCGCGACCACCTTATATATATAGTGGAGCCATACCAGGTGAGCTGAATTTCCACGAAGGCCTGACTCCGCCCACCAGACTCCTGCAGGGGCAGGTCTGCTCAGAGGGTCATTAAACTACTGTGAACTCCGTTGAAACAAATTTCAATCATATTTTTGTATTTAATTTCTCGTTCAGACCCAGTGCACCTTAACTAGAACAAGAGTCCTGCAATAAATCCTATGTTTGTGAAAGTTACAAAGTCCGGGAGTATTTTTCCGCCCCAGATATTTCAGTGAGGTTAAGCGAAATAACAGAAACACGTTTTCTGCGTAATGCAGACCAAATTAACAGTGACAAAAAATTTCAGCCTCCAAAAAAAAAAAAAAAAGCACAAAGAGGAAATCACACCTCATTAAGACACCTCATTGAATTTCCAGAAAAAAATAACCGTACGACCTTTCATTGGTTTACTGCAGGACCGTTGTATATTAGACTGTTGAGTTTTAGCAAGGTGTCACAAATTAATTGGCAACTGAGTCCAATAACGTCTAGTCTGCCTCCAACCTCTGTTCACAGCAGAGTAAATTTTTTTATGAAACACCAAGAATAATGACCAACATTTACAGACATACGTGAGATTAATAATGTTTATTGGAAAAGCTTCATCATAAATCACATTTCTCACCAAGACTAACTCAACGCATCACCGGGTCAACTGAATATACAGTATTTGTATTTCACATTTGAATTTTGGGTTAAATTAACAAAAGTACAATGCGGATTTGTTTACAACGTTTCAAAAACAGCAAAACAAAATGTTACTCTAGAAAAACAATCAGCATCCCAGTGGGTAAATGTAGAATCACAGCTGTAAAATCCGTGTGAAAAACTACAAGCTGTTGGATGGCAAATATTTATTTTACAGACAAATTGTCCCTACTCTCAATGTAGCTACACCATGTGAAACACGCTGACAGCACTTTATGTGCAGTTTTAACCTCTGTAGCAACTGCGACAATAATGTCCAACATCTGTACATGTTATGTAAAAAAAAAACTATTTCAAACAAATATCTGTGAAATAGTGTGTGATTTAGGGTGGTGTTAGTTTGTCCAAAGACATTTCAGCAGGGTGGCTATCATTATGTCTGGAACCTGTTTCCTCAAGTCTGAAGACTCGATCCAGTTGATGAATGGCTTCATTGCTGAATATTATAACCACAGCTGAATGTGACATTGTGAAAAAAAAAATTTTTTTTATTTGGTTGTTTCTGATATGGAAATTTAAGGACTCTCAGGATATTTAAAAGAAAAGCATGTATTTGCTGTGGCAGACACTCAGGTGATGACCAATAATATGAATTTTACAGACGAGTTAAATCAAACTTTAAAAAAAATAATGATACAAAATGCAAAAGGCTGGACTACATTTTACATTATACTTGACTCAAATTTGATAGTTGTCTCTGCAGTTGTATTTAACTGTATTGCTCATTGTGATGACAAGGGACTCCAACCGTAAAAGAAAACATGCTCTTTGCAATGCACATTCAGCACCAAAATGAGAGGAAAAGTCTTTTAAGTTTCTTGCTTGTCAGCAAATAAAACACTGACCACCAGTGTAATGTGCACCCCTAGATTGTTGCAGGGACGTCATACGTCAATACTGCCACAGTTAAGTACTAGAACAATAAGGTCCTAAAACATGAAACATTTATTTATTGCAAAAAAAGAAAGCAAAGATATCACAAAATGAACAGCTACAGTATGAGGCACTGGAAGGTACACTAGTACAAAGTTAAACTACAGTATACCTTCTGGTGAAAAAAAAATAACATTCAAATTTAAACTTTTTGAGATTTTTGCAGAAACAATGTATACAACCATGTATTGTTTTTTTCCCCTTTAAACCAGCAGATTTTGCCTCCACCACAGAGAAAGTTTCTGCTATGACAACAAATTCCCCCCAAAAAGCTTTTCTAACCTGGTGAAAGACTATAACAGTCTCAAAATGACTTATTTCCAAGTTCTTGGGTCACTGTCAAAATGGCACAAACCTCATGGTTAAATATTCAGCTTGTACCTTTTTCCTAATAGAAAATTGACTTGACCTTTTGACCCCTGCTCTGATGACTAACCTCTCAGCAGGGCGAAGATGACACCTGATCATAGTCTGGACATTTAAGGAGAGCAGGATAGCTGGCGCTCATCTGGAGCGAAACTTCACTCGAGATATCTGAGGGACTCCGACCTCGTGACCAGGCCTCTGGGTGGAGGAACTGACCTGAGTGGTCGGAGCAGTTGCTGAGGCGAGGTCGGTAGAAATTGGGGTGACGAGGTTGGTAGATCTCCTCTGCTGTGTAACGTTTCATGAAAAGGTAGACGGACATGACGCCTGCACTCTGGAGTGAAAAAGAACCCAAATGAAATAGTCAATGTAATAAAATATTTGAAAGGATTGACAGACAAACAACCAGAAATTCCTTCATTCAATGACCTTTAAGGTCAAACCAAAAGGACTATAGTATCATATCAAGTGACCACACACTGATGGCAACAAAATCAAAATCAAAATTTCTTTAGGAAGCAGTCAAAAAGCGCAAAACCAGGCAGACCAAAATCAACAACTGCAGCTGACACAACGATAGTAACTTGGCCAACTTGCCAGCAAGAGAGCAGGGAGATAACAGATATCAAGCTGGAGGAGAGAAGGAAGCTAATGCTAATAGCACCCAAGTGCGACGAGGAGAGGATGAAGATATTGCCAACAAGGCAAAGTGCATTTTTGTGTAGTACATTTGATGCACAAGTGCAATCCAACGGGGTATCTTCGCCTCTGGCCCCTGTTACTGTCTTCTATAACCTGTAGCGGCTCAGTTTTAGAGTTGGAGTAAAGATAATGGCATCATATAAAATTAAAAGCTTTAACGAGAACCAACCAGATCATGCTGGCTTGTTGGGAAGCGGGCTAAATGTCTTGACAGACAGTGCTGAGCTGCTTCTCCAAATAAATTTTTCGTTCCCAGCTTTCAAAAGCTACAAAGTATTTCTATGAGGCATGTTGATCTGCTATCCCCCCTTAAAGATACCCTCCCTGCTAAACAGACAGATATTGGTCTGTTGTGGGACTTTAAGGGTTAAAGACTTAAAAGACAACGAAGTATAAATAGAATAGAAAGATTACAAAAATAAACTATTCACACTTTTCTACCGTGCAGTCGGCCTAAATACACATAGTCAATTATTACCTGTTAGTTTGAGGATGCTGATGCTCTTACTTTGCCTGTGAATATTAACCATGTTTGTGGTCGATCCTCTATCATGCGGATATTTGTAAATCAGATTTTCATAACAGTCAGTGTGGAGCTTCTGTTGTATAATGTTTCTGTGTATGCTTGCTATCAGATCATCGCCTCCTTTAACAGTGTCGGTGCTTGCTTTTTTTTTTTTTTTAATCATGTTTACTGTGTAAATATGGCTTTATATAAGCCAGTGCCCGGCTGCTGTTGCAAATGTGTGTGTAGCCTATACTTTGTGTATGTTTTATTACATGATTATTCCCTTCATAGACGGATATTGTACATATTAACATTGTAATAATGTATATAAGAAAACATGCACAACCAACATTTTACAAATCATTTCATACAGATCTCCCTCATATGGGTATTTGAAGAAAATCTGCCCCCCAACCCCAAACTCACACATATTGCATCAACCCAACAGCACCCCCTTGAAACATGTTCCTGCAGCTGTGGTTAATAATAAATCAGACTGATATCAGCTTGGTCAGGAAATCTTCAAATGTAATTGCAGTTCATCACTCTGACCACAAGAGGGCAGTGAAAACTCATGATTGTGAACAAGGTCAATTAATACAGAATTTCATACACTTTTGGTAGAAACATTGAAACTAAAATATACTCTGTCTACCACCACCACACGTCAGTCAAGGCGGATAATAATTTAAATAGAATTGAGCTTAAAATATATCAAATAATTGAATCAATTCAACCTTGTTGTATTGTGTGATGCAGCGAATTGCATTGAGTTTGTTGAACAGTTACCATTTTAGTTCAGATAACTAAAATATTTTTTTATACTTCGGTTGCATTTACTCGAGAAGTTTTGGTGTTTTTTTTTTGTTTGTTGAGATTGTATTTTTATTTATTTTTTTGAGATACTGACAGGCAGAATACTTTTAAGATGAAACCTTGTCAGTTCCTCACCTCAGTGAGCAGAAAGGAGAGTGCAGCAAAGGCAAAGGACCATCCATACTTATAGGAAAAATAGGCCTCGCTGCTCTTCGTCCTGTTCGGCATTTCATCATTTATACTGGAGATGTACAGCACCAGACCCACGACCAGAGCCAGACCTGGGAGATAGAGTAAAATAAAACAAATTCAACGTTGAACAAAGACAAGCAGAAAAGAAGATTAAAAAATATGACAGGAGACAATCCAGAGGAAGAGAGATCGATGTACCTGAGAGGATGAAGAAGATTCCAGAGACAAATGCCAGGATGGTGCGGTGAGGACGGACGTGCCCAATGTTGTTGAGGACGAAACCGATGAACATGAAGAAGAGGCTGACCAGAGGGAACGGAGTGGCTGAGCGGATCATCTCTGGAGAGGATGAAAGCAGCTGTTAATACAGTTATCATAATAAAACAAATTTAAAAAATAGCCACTATATAATTCATAAAAATGCAAATTGTGTGAATTTGACTATGAATATGAGGCAGAAGAATACATTTAGAAAAAACACTTAAGGTCTACCTTAAGGTCTTAAATGACTTTTGTGATTAATTTCAATTATACTGTAGTCTTTTTAATTAGTGATGTTTGATAGAGTTGTCCAGAGATGTTAAATACTTTTTATTTAGTCTAAACCCGCAAAGGAAGCTTCTCTCAGGAGGAGGGGGAACAATGAGTCTTGAAATAAAAATAAAATGCAGAGAGATGATTACTGTCTGACCCTTTGCCAGATTTGTACTCCATGAGTGGAGTACAATATTAGCTCATTATAATGACAAACTAAAGTGATTTATCCTTCTGTTAAGTTTTGACATTGTGCTACGCTGAAGGACTTGTGAAGTGAATTGTCTGTGGAGAGCCACTAAGTATTCTGGAGATGAGCAGTGAGGGTTGAGATGAGTCACACTAAATCTGCCGGCCTCCATTCTGATGGGAATGTCTGGACACAACCTTATTAAAAAACAACACGCTTTTGCCATGAAAAAAAAAAAGAGCTTGTGAAAGACCTCTAGAGGACAGTTGTAGCTTAGCTTATTTTTTGGAGTTTTCTGTTGTGGTTACTCACTGAGTACGTTTACTGTGGACTCTGACGTCAGCTGGACATTCATGGGCATGATGTACTCGATGGTAAAGCAGCGGCCCGACTCGTCACCTGGAGAGGAAAGAGACAAAAACTGAAGACAAACTTAAGTTCAACTTCACTGTGCAAAGAAACACAGTTGACATGATCGAGTAAATGCAGCAGCTCTGTAAAAAGCAGGTTGAGGATTAAAATGTATTGTTTGTAATGTAATGTATTTGTTTTTGAGGCAAGCAGTAATGACAACAGTCAACCAAAAGCAAATGGCCAGAACAAGCAGGCAAAAAGTGCAAATAAGCAGGCAGTGGCTTAGTCCCAAAGCCCACTCTTGTATTTGCGAGTGAACAAGAGCCCACTGGTGTGACGTATTTGCCACAGTGCCCAAGTGCTCCTTTAGACCCTCAAGTTTGTGGTGTTTTTTTTTAGAACTCACAGGGACACACTTTGGGCATCTTGTTACTTCCAAAAATACAAATACTAAGTCCAGCTCAGAAGATTTGTTGGAACAAATAGTCTCAAACATACAGTTACAATTAGATGAGAGTAACAACACCCTTTCAGAAGCTGAGGGGGGAAAGATCCTTAATACAACTATTTATCTAGAAATACCGGTACGTAAAAGATATGTAACATATTTTGGACTTGTTTCCGTCTGATAACATTTTTAAGTGCAGAACATTTTTCTCAATATGTCTGATAAATTATATTTAATATTTAACTTGACAGTCATTTATTCAATAATATTCTTATCAAACCAATTAAGTAATACAAATTACTGATATTAGGTTATTGTGATGTATTTGGAAAGTAATAATAATCACACAGAATCCAATATGTCATAAAAACTTCATGTGTGCGGATTAACGTTGGGACTAAAACCCACCTGTAGCTGCCATACTACACCCAACCAACCGGACTGGTGTGGCACAGTACACCATGGTGAATTGTGGGATATACTTCGCTCTGAATACTGTTTTAAAACATTACTGAGTTGACTCTTTCTCCACACAGGACACACATTTCTACTATATAGTTTGTCTCTGAAAATCCTCAAGACCACAGCAGTGGGTAATGGGACAGATCCAGACAGGAACTACAGCTGAGATGGCACAAAAGATGACCTGGCTGGTCATGTTGGCTAAAGGGCAGCTAAATAAACTGTGGAGCTGATGAGGAAACTGGAAGCAGGTGTGAAGGTGAGTGAGCAGGGTAGGTTATGGTAAAGGCTGGAAACACAGACCCTAAACAACCCCTAAACATAAAACTGATACCAGAGTTGACTGTGATGTCTATAAACTGTTCAACATGTTGGAAAATACGCTCACTTTATTTTTTGCCAAAATTTAGATGGGAATATAATTACCATTCTCGTGTCTGTATTGTAATGGAGTTAGAGCCAGTTGTTTAGTTTAGCTTAGTTTAGCAGAAAGACTCAAAACGGGGGGAGACAGATAGTCACACAGATAAGATACCTGTTAGAAGCCTCTAAATCTGCCTACAATGAGCATGTTTTATCTCATTTGGTAAACTTGCACAAAAACCTGAAGTGTAAAAATGACTTTTATACAAATGAATCAAACAAGATACATTAACAAATATGAATTAGTTGGCTTTTAAAGCTCTTGTCAACATGTTAGAAAGAGTAAAAAAGAGCAACCCCAAATAGCAAGCTGGATTCATTAAACTTTTCGAGGTGGATTTCAGACTTCAGCTCCCGATGCCTCATTTTCTTTACATTTAATCATCAGCTTCTTCATTTATTTTATTTTTTTTACATAAGTGTCAATTTCATCACATCCTGCAAATAAAGCAACACAGGCGTTATTCAGTGTTACACAGACACCAGCTGGCATCAACCATCAGCTAACTGTGGCACGATGAGATGACATCTGTCTCTGAAGATTGTAGGCGTGTGTGTGTGTGTGTGTGTGAGAGATTATATTGCATTACTGAATTCACCTTATATTATACTGATTGACTGAAACAGGACTCATTTTCTGTCTTTCTGCTGCTCTTTCTCTCACTTTGCCTCTCGTAATCCACACTTACTCATAACCCTTCTCTCTCTTTCACCCACACACACACACACACACCCTCCCACACACACACACACATGTGGATGGAGTAATTGTGAATGTCATTTTGTGTGAATGTCAAAGCTGGCGGCTGCAGTGACGATATGTCAGTGTGACAGGATCAGCTCCCCACTGCTGCCACATTTACTGTAGATGGTTCTCAGGACAAAGGAACATCTTTGAATGTGACTCTGTAAAATCTAATGCCATTGTCTGTGCCACAGTCCTGATTCAACAGATGATTAACTGTCACATTGCAGGAGCACAGACAAATCTGTCCTGAATCTTTGCCTCAATTTTTGAACAGCACACTGCCAGTCTCATTTACTAACCAGCCAGAAAGCACACTCTCCAGAGGCCGGAGTGCAGTGAGGTCTTGATGTCAGTGCTCTGGTTCAGGGGGATAATGACGCCCTCCTCCAGGTACAGCCAGTAGTCTGTGCTCACTGCCACTCCCAGCAGCCCCAGGCCACTGATTGCAAAGACACTGCTCAGCAAAGTCAGGGCCTTCCTGCTGCACGCACTCATGGTAACAGCAGGACGAGTTTTCAGCAGCTGGTGGTTAAAATACAGAGAAGTCCTGAGAGCAGTCTGGAGGAGAAAAGAGAAATGGATGTGATTACTGTTAAAAAAATATATTAAAAAAAATCAGAGGAAGCTAGATATGGAAAGACAAAGTGCTAACAAATTTGATGATTAAATAAGACATTAAATAAATAATCATAGCTTATAAATAAATACGAACAAAAATACACCATAACCTGTAAAATTGACTTAATATAATTCCAGCAGTTTAAATTTAAAAAATATGTCTGAAATTAATGAAACTAAATCCACCTTAAGTTATACTAGCACTCTTCATCCACCCTCAGCAAGAAATCAAACAAAAAACACGTCTTCTTAAAAAAAAATTTTGATTATTTTTTTAATTTTATAGTAATTTTACACATTTGTCATGATTATTTATTTCACCATGACTTGTCCATTTATTATAATTTCAAGCAGTTATGTAGGCGACATGGACAGTCTGTGTTTTTGGAAAACCTCACTGAGCGACTGTTTACTGGCTCATGTGGATGAAACTCTATTATTTCCGCTCCTTTCTGGCTTTTGCTGCAATGTAGAAGAAAATATTTTAGTGAGCACCACTCAGACGCTCTACAGATGCATTATCACGGTTTCATTTATCATATTATAAGAACAGCACAAATGTTCCAAATAAACACTTAGTTTCACAATAGAGTTGCAGTTAATATTTCTGAATCAATAAGATCTGTGTTTGGCTGTGTTGCAGGTAAATCCAATACAAAGCAATATTTTCATGTCTTGTTTTCAGTTTAGGTTTTTAACTCAAGGGGCTGAAGAGCAAAGAAATTTCCCACAATTTTAAATCTTTGACGCCATCTTTAACATTAAAATTTTATAGTGGCAGTGAATTCTAATTCAGTTCATGTCACATCTGAATCCATCCAACCCGTCATGAAAAGAATGATAAAGTGTGTGTCAATAAGAAACCTATTTGAGCCTCCAGACTGAGGGACATTAAATGTGTTGTAGTCTTGTGTCTTAAAACTGACCTATTCCCCTCTGCAAGCAGTGATCCATAACAGCATTAAGACCTTTCAAATAACTGCTCTTTAATCCACTTAAATTTCCATTTCATTAATAAATACACAGCTAGAGCACCATCCAACAAAGTCCATATTCATAGATCACAAGTCTGACTGAAGCCCAAGCATTCAGTCCCCTCCTTGTTATCTGTTATCATCATCAGCTGTATTTTATTACTTTTCTTTTATTAGTAACAGTAACAGTAACAGTAGAGTGCTGACTGGAATTCAAGGATCAATACACCAGTGTCTTAAACCTCTAGTGTCGAGACCGCCAGGACGCTTTTCCAGCAGTACAACTGTATTATTTTGAGTTGAAAAAAAGTAATGCCCTCAAGAAATGTATGCAAAATCTCCTTTAGTAGGCCACAGTTGAAAAATGGCAAGGTAAAATAGAGCTGGAGATGGGAAATCATTTGACAAATTCATGTATGTGCAGAGGGCTCTTTGAAACTGTCTTCAAATGATTCATCAGCTAAATGGTAATCCACAATCCTGTGTGATTTGCAGGTGAAAATATAAAGTGGGCTTCTACATGACTATAAATATGCTCACTAGTATGATTAACAACCATAATTTCATAGCTTGAATGACTTAGAATAAGAACCTTTTAGGGTTATCTCTTCACCGGTGTTTCAAGCCTTATCGATTCCGTGGAAAATTCATGGCCATCTTTCAATTTGAAGTAAATGGAAAAATATAACAGAGCAGATGTACTCACACTTCACTTATCAAACAGGAAGGGCTCTCTCATCAAAAATCTAGTGCGAGTGTTTTTGTTGCTGAAACATTGCTTCCATAATGCTTAATGCTTAATAATAACAATTATAATGGAACTCGTATCAAACCAAGCAGTTTCTCTCTGTGACTTATCGTGTGGCCAAATGTTCCAATGAAATGTGACAACTCAAAGAAACACTATATGCCCCAACATACAGTGTCCTGTATTTGGAGGTATATAGTATATAATTAAATCAGGATGCAGTACAGGGCTGTATTTTTATAGACTATAACTTGAATTTAAAGACTGAACTGAAACACACAAGTCTAGTTAATTGGAAGTGGGCAAAAAAAAAATATGACATAGACTTTATGACATGCTGTTTGCTCCTACCTGTTATAATCCGCTCTGTGCTTCCAGCCCTTGGAGCCCAGATTGTGCACAAAGTCGGCAATTAAAAACTCCCTTCTGCAGTTTTTCCTGTTAAATTGAAGAGAAATTCAGCAGCTGCTTCATCGATTTGGTCACAAACCCTTTCAGAAAACTGGAGTGAAGCCTGAGGGAAGCTTCGATGAGCGAGACGATGTGACGGCGTGTGGATGCTACAGTCCAACAGACTAACTGAGACAGACGCCTGGTCCTGCTCCGCTGTCAGATTTCTGCTGCTGAGAGAGAGAGAGAGAGAGAGAGAGAGAGAGAGAGAGAGAGAGAGTGAGTGAGTGAGTGAGTGAACATGGTTTGCTTATCTTGTGAGGACATGCACCTGTTTACACCATCCCATTGTGAGGACCGACATCCCACCTCATTTGTCCACACATCATAAATCAATACCTTTAAAGGTGAAGACTGGTTTAAGGTTGGAGTGAGCGTTAGGGTAAGTTAATGCAATGCCATTTGAAGTGATGAAACGATGAGTGTGTGTGTGACTGTACTTGTTTTTCTTACCTCATAGGGACCTCTTCAAGTATAAACACCTTCCTTGTCGGGACCAGTCATCCTCATTGTGATCAAAACCCGGTCCTAATTAGACAAAACATAATTTCTGAGGTTCTGCTTAAGGATAAAGTGAGATCCGGCTTGACTAAGGTTAAAGTTAAGCCGTCCACAGTGAATGAAAGTAAATGTTCTGATGGGTATAGGTGCACAAACTTGTGTGTGTGTTTCAGGACCAAGGACAGCTCCACTCGGGTCTGACAGGAAGTAATGCAGGAGCCTGTTGAGGTGATGTATGCAGGAAAAAGAAAATGCAAAAAGTGCTGTAGATTAAACACACTGTACAAAGTGAAAACTTGTGCGAGTAAAGTGCAATAATTTGCAAACATATTTAGCTGAAACTAAAAAAACATTCCCCAAATAAAAGAGAACAGAGGGATATTTCTTTTTAATATTTTTCATCCTTTATTTATACACACTATCCGTCATACCACAATGAACAGAGGAACAAGAATAATCAGGTTAACAAAAGCAGGGGCAGTGAAAGAAACACACAAACATCCCTGTGGCTCTAATTGTAGCCTGTAGTGGTTCTCTACCCTGACTAGCCTAACATTTGATTATCTCTGTCATGGGCTCAAAGTTTTTTTTTGCTTTTTTGTTTTTTTTTAATCTCTCCGTTGATACAAATTCTCAATGTGAGACATGTAAACATTCAGTTTAACCTTAAAGATCTCATTTTGGTCCAGATATACGAGACAGCTGTAACATCAGTCTACGCATGAAGAAACTAATTCAGGGGTTAAGAGCTGTGGGAGATAGTCTTCCTAAATTTGGCAGTTTGTTTTTAAGCCTCACTGTTGTAACTTTGTACACCTCAAAACCAAAAGAATAAAGAAACTGCTGGACACACTTGACTGGAAACAAAGATTCTGTTTGGCACCACTAAAAAAAAGAAAGCCATCAGAAGTAAGTTACGCATATTTTTCTGTTTGGGAGTTAGCATTTTAGCCAAACAGATCGAGCTACATGACAGCGAGTGGGAAGAGACATGAGCAGAAAAGCGCACGATGCTGGTTGGATGGGGTTATCTCATTCTGTGCAACAAGGTGGGAAACTCCATGCTCCGCACCAAGGATCTCTGTTTCATGCAAGGGTCTTTCTCATGCTTAGATCAGGCCTCGCCTCACGCATGCACACAATATATTAAGAAATGACATGTTTTGGCCCCCGAAGGCTCTGAAATCCTCACACCATCTACTTGGTTTTGAATTCAGTTTGTTACAGAAGGAGTCAGCCCTGAGACGACCAAGGCAAGAGGGCATTTAACCGTTCCACGCACAGTAAGTGCTGCATATTCTCTATATGACACTGAGTAGTAGAAAACAATGGATAAATAGTGGAAATACATATTTCAAGGTTTGCTGATACCAAAGCTACCAAAGATTCAGCCAAACGTTATATATCTCTTTTTAGGGCTAATCTAAACATAGAAATGTCCAAACCGTCTACGGTAGTAAAAGCACATTCAGTTCATAGTATAAAATCTGCAAGTAACTTCTCTTTTTGAAACATCTCTTCGAAACATATTTACAAAAAATAATGGTTGACTTACAATGGAGGATTAGACATCTCTCTGGACATAAAAGTTGAATTAAACGGAACATAAAACAGGAAAAAAAAAAACTTCCACTTATTTTCAGAATAAACGCACGACAACTATATATTAACATAGTTTATATCGTAATACTAAACTTTACAATGATACCAGACGTGTACTGCATCCTAGAGTCAACTGCTCATACAGAGTCAGAAAATAAGCATGCAACAGAGATCTGCTTTGTGCATATGGAAATAGCATCTTTAAACTTTAAAACGCTGTCTCTTTCAACCACAGTTTTCTGACCCTATATCCTGCATTCACACACTGCAGGCAACATCTGCTGCATGGAAAAGGCCTAGACAGCCTGTAATTGTGACCGCAATTCACTCCTGTTTCTCTATATAGAGTTAGATATACTGTAGTTACACGTCCTACAAAACAACAGATATAAATGCTCCGCATTTGAGGAGTTTTAGTGTGTTGACACCATTGGGAAAGGCCAGAGGGGAATAACATTACAAGAACTTTAAGAACTGCAATATAAATGTATTCTTCCACCTCTACTTTGGCACTCATGTAACAGTATACTACCTCTTTTTTTTTCAGTATATAAATATACACATGTAGCAGTTCAGAAGAGGATAAAGCCAGGACAGAGCAGAAAAATATGTCCTGTTCTTGTCGTGCATTGCAGCTTGTTGCGTAGTAAGGTGGGGAACATCAGTGGGGTTCACGACAGACTGTATCTGTAATACCTAAAGAGATAGTAACTGATACTGAGACACATTCATTCACAAGGTAAAGGCTGTAGGTTTAGGTGTAACACAGATATAGATTCAGGAAGAAAAGAACATATTATGAGATGTTTGGGAAAGTTATGCAAAAATATCAGTTCCGTGTACTTTTTTGCTCTCCTCGGATTGTACTTGCTGCGACACACCCACAAACATCATCGTAACACTTTGCTCCTCTCTCTTCAGTCATTTCTGTACACAGGTATTGATAACTAGTAGACAGAACACTGTAGAGGATGATATGAGTCTGTTGACAGCGGGTTGTTGGGTGTGGACCGGAAGGAACCTGTATCAGTGACAGTCATGCTTTTTTTCTTTTTTTTTTTAACTTTCTGCTCTCTTCTCATACCACGCTATGCAGGGACGGGTGGATGAACTGAGGGTTGATATAGGAGAAGCCGCCAAACTCGCTCTGGTCGATGTTGGCGATGACCAGCTGGTCCGGAGGGGTCAGCACCGGCTGGGTACGTGTGAAAAACTTGTCGAAGTTCTCTGCTCCTTTGCCGCACTGAAAGAGGTCAAAAGAAGGATGGGATGTTATTTTGATTGCTGGACAGTTAAAGGCTACAAAAGGTTTGGTTAACAGGATCAGGACCATGCGATGAAAGGCTTTCCCTCATGAGTCTTTTATTAGAAAGCTTCTCACCAGTCCCAGAGGGAAGGTGGTGCAGGAAAATGTCGAAGTCTGATGTGTAGCCGGGCAGAAGTTGTAATTAGATTAGGAGCTAACCCTAAGCACCCACAGTAGAGGTCATTAGCATCCGTGTGCAGCTCTGCTTGGGGCTGTCATGTGTTTCCAGCGGCTATTTAAACTGTATATATGGATATAACTGCACAGTATCAGCACAGTCACGACACTTACAAGAAAAGGAAACAAATTCCTCTAAGAGTGAGTGATACACAACAAGAACAAATCTCTTGTTTATAGTGGATTTCAGCGCCTGCTGTTTGCCACACACGTTCTCAGGAGACATATCAGCATGCCAGAAATTTTTAGCTGCTCTACAACATAACAGAAGCCAAGCCATAAAGCCTCAGATGGATCCTTTGTTTTCCAGTCCCTTCAGACCAATTAATGACGCAGCGTATGAGCTCACAACTGTGATACACCACATAAAGCCCACTGAACTGAGGAATCCACTTTTAGCAATGTTCCCCCCCCCCTGTGTGAGTGGGGACGGCTACATCCACTGTGTACTCTGCATTATTGTGGCCCTTGTGTGGAAGTAAAGGGAACTCTGCTCTTAGAGATCTATTTTTAAATCCTCGGTGGCAGTGCCTCTGCTGCTTCGGGCGCTGTGGGCAGAGATGGGGTGGAGGATGCGGGGGGGTCTGCAAACAGAGAAAGGAGCGTTTGTGGTGACAGGAGGAGGTTTAGGTGTCGGGAAGGAAAAGGGAAGTGGTGGGGGGAGGGGGTGGCAGTGGCAGCGGGGCAGGTGGCTGCAGCTGGGATCCAGCCTTCAGCTCTGCTGGGTGCACATAAACCATTACGCTGGCTGAAGATGAATGAGAGCGCAGACATATAAAGCGTAGTCATCCGCGCATACACACTTGAAGACTCTCTGGGGAAGTATTTGGATTCTTAAAAAGTGACTCATGACACAGAATGACACTCATCACACTCTGCATGCTTGAAAGCAAGTAAAACCTAAAAAGGAATGCGTGCCAACTAAAACACACAGCTGGATGTTTCATTTTCTAATACTTTATGTGCCCACCCTGTCATTCTTCATCATCTCATTCTCCATTTGAAAACATCCACCTGAATGAATCATTTTATGAAGTGCACATGCTAAGGTAGAGACGGGGTTTTGATAAAAACAAACTGAGCCAAACATGAAAATAATCTTTTTGAACAAATGATTACACTATACTGTAATCTTCTATCTTATTCCGAGAAACAACATGGGCTGACAGATACATAGAAAAACTAAAATAATAGCAGTGAATGAAAGAACTTCCAGGAATGTGTGGACAGACTGAATTCTGAAAAGGGCATTTGTGCCAGACAGAAGCAAAGAAAAGCTGCTAAGGAATGCACATTGCAGCAGGGGCCCTGCTGTTATATAACCACGTTGGCCTTTCATAAAAATGGGAATTGAATTGAATTTCATTTGTGTTCTCTAGAAATGGACTTAAAATCTGAGCAACATTTGGACACCAAATATTTGCCAATATAACAAGGTGGTGCACAATATGATGCAAGTGTCGGTGTAGCAATAAGACAAAACAGTACTGTTTAGGCTGGTTGTATTGAATCAATAACATCTTAGGGAAAAATGTGATTCATTCAAACATTCTTCTTGGCTAAAGATTTTCTCATCTGTTTTCCAGAAAAATGTGCAATATCACAATACACATAAAGGAAGGGTCCCATTTACCAAGAAATAAGCAGACTGATTGACTGGTCATTTCAGTGTTATTATTTATTATATCTGCCCTACACACACAGTTTCACATAAGTGCACACACACAGCGTTACTCACCACTTTGGGTTTAAAGGGCGGCTGGATCTCTCTGTTGGCCAGGCGGTCCCAGTCGATGCGTCTGAAGAAGGCCTGCTCTCTGATGTCCCTCTCGCCCTCTGGGCCACAGCCAAGGCGCTTTGATGGGTGCTTGGTCATCAGCTGGTGACAAACAGGGGACGAATACGAAGATGTGACAGAGGCACTTTGCTGCTTGAGTGACCAAAAAAAAAAAAAGACGGTAAAAATAGTGAAGCCGAGAGGGAAAGAGAGGAGAAAGAGTGAAAGCCTGTCTTTGAAGCTAATGTAACTACCTTCTTCTTTTTTTTTTCTTTTTTTTGTTAATGTTTTTATCTTTGCTTCTTGCCTGCATTAATACATTGTTTTTTTCAGCAAGATTACGCACAGCCAGACTGACACCCAACTACCTTTAAAAATAGTCACAAGCAATTGCACTACCTTTTTATATCTGCATTTAGATTCAGCAGCCGCTATTAATTTCGATCATGAATATTTTTTTGCAAATGTGAAGCAAACAATAAGAGGGGTCGGGTTAATCTCTTTCGTCATCGGCTCTCAGATGATGAATGATATTTTTTGTGGCAGCACGCACCGCAACGATGTGATATCATAAATGAAGGTGGGGTACGTTATTGATAGACTTGATCAGATTGTATCTGAATCTTAATTGAATCTTCTTTGGTTTGCAAATCTACTCTGAAAACTCATTTCCTTGTTGGTAAATAATGATAATCGTGACAGCCGTGATGCTGCTTCCCTGTGAGGATGTCACAAAAGTGGTGTCCAGGTGTGAGAAGAACAGGTGGTCGCTAAATAAAGGAGCACTTCTGAAAGCCAGTGGAAATCTGTGACTCAACTGTCCTGTCTGTGTTGTGCTGGAGAGATGAAACAGAAAGCCATCTTCTGTGTCATACAAAAAAATAAAATAAAATAAAGGAAAATCTGCCGTTTGAGACAGGAGAAACTAAATATGAACCACTGCCTATTTAGAAAACGTTCTCCAAGAAACCATCAAGTGTTAATATTATGAATTTTGAACTGAATTTTCACATTTATTTAGAGGATTTTACACATCTTGTCATTTGTAAGACTGCAACTAGTTATTTAGTTTAGGTCAAGTCGGAACAGTTGACAATATAATAATGTCTTTTTTATAAATTAAAAAAAAAAAAAAAGACAGCGAAAAGCAGCGAATCCTAAAATGTAATTATTCCAGCTCCCCTGCTCCGCCTCTGAAAACAGCTGTATAATGTTAAGTGTGTCTCTGGAGGTGCTCATTCCAGTCCTATTGGGAACCCACCGTAACATCAACCATTAGTTTGTGAACTGCCATTTTGAAGAGTGGAGTTTGGCATTTGAAGCAAGCTGGCGAGAAGTGAGCAGTGGATCTGACTGAGAACCTGAGGACACTACGCCCACCCAACTACAGAGGAAACCTTACTTCTTGCCAGTCCTGCCAATCAAACCAGACACTCCCCCAAACACATGATGTGAAGATGGAATTATGGAGCCAGAGGTTTTTGGGAAACAACCCCTAGTGGCCCTCAGTGGTATTGCACTTTAAGGCACTGCCATTGGCTTCCCTTTTCACACCTGGAGACTACATCCATTTTTATACAATCCGTGGTCCAGTCTGAGACAGTAGCCCTGATGATGTCATAGTGATGTCACCACAGTTATCATGACTACCGGTACTCATTTCTAACAGAAACAAAACTAGGGTGTGGAGTTTAAAAGATTTGGGCTTTTACCAGGCAGGGAGGGGGTTCTGAAAAACACAGGATACCCCTGCTGCTCCGGTTTTAACCATTTACTTCTTATACTGCCTCTCCAACTTTATCAAAATGCAACACAAAACGACTTTAGAGCCCCTGAGGAAGACCATGTGTGGTTGAAAGGTTGTCATGTCCACGTATAATTAAAGAAGAACTGCAAACAAGATAGCAGAGTGTGGCTATTTTTGCTTTGAGCAGAAAATGTAGAGATGTGTCTATCAGCTGATGATTACATAACTTAGCCAGTGGTTTTCAGTTCCAACTCCTGCATGTCAAAGCTAATTAAAACAGTCCGAGCTCTCTGTTATATCATCAGACAATAAAAACGTAACCCTTTCCACCATGGAGGTCCCTGATAGCCGGGTCAGGCTGCATCAATTGTAACTCTCACACTGGCCTGGTGATGAAAATAAGGAGGCTTATTATGTTTCCCTGAATTTACTCCCCGGCGGATGCGTACACTGCCAACTACCAACACTGCAGACACACAGTAATTTGGTTTATACTACTCTCTGGAGTCCTCTTGGAAGACGTGTTTTACATGTACACAGTATATTGCCGTCTATATTACATATTCCCAAACAGTTGGTGTTAGATTGGATCATCCGGAGGGGCGCATACTCCAAACTCTATGCTTTTGTAATTTTTTGTAATTAGTGTCATTGTCAGTCAAGTCATCCCTAACCCTCGCTGCGTCTTAATTTACACTTACTTGTGCAGTGCGTGAGTTTCAACAGGTTAGTTAAATGGCACACTGACGTTCTCCACTCATTTGAAACCATCACCTGCCAATATATCTCCCGGCTTTGTTTGTTTATTTGACCTAAATATTAATGTGATTTCGTGCCCCATGTTTCATGCACACAGTAAACACACTAGTGGCTTCAATCCAACAGTAGTATAGTGGTACTTAGTAATAACTTAATGTGCACGTGTACAATTTGGATTTGTATAGTGCTGCAGCAGCTTCCTGAGCTGCCGCAGTTACAAAATAGGGCGGCCCCTTCCTTTCTGCTACGTAGACATGATGGCAACCATTGAAGGTGAAAAGTGTCATGAATTTCATATTCAATTTGTTGACCACACCTGAACTTAATTTGATCATCTGTGGAGCTTTAGATTAACGAGCCAGAGACAGTGCCCCAGGTCATTTGGCCACCGAGCTGACTGTGTTGTGCTGACATTGCTATTGTTTAGCAGCATGTCTTTTCTTTTATTGCATTTTTGGTAAAACTCTGTTTTGCACACTCATTGTCTGGACTGACTAGTTGATAGAGTTAAGCAAATTTTAGTAACTTGCTTTGTCGAGTTTTGCTGCCAGTTATTTTTCTTCTCCTTTGTCTCCTGTTCTGTGGCAGGTTTTGATTTAACTGAGCTTTTTATTTTCTAGTTAGTTTGGGTTTTTGCTTGTTATCTTGTCCTTCAAGACCCTGATGCATACTTGATTCCATTCCTGCACTTTTAGTTTTGTTGCTGTGAAACACTTTACTTTTAAAGTGTTTCGGCTTTGAAAGCGGTGGACTTTTTCACACAGCCTCTCTTCTAATTCTGCAACCATTGTGATTTTCTAGCTTCTGGTCTGTTGGTGCTCTTGTTGTAAGGAGACCGCCACAACAATTCGGAGGTAAATGGATGTCCACACACAGCCCACATGAATGCACT
The DNA here is from genome assembly GCF_022577435.1 of Embiotoca jacksoni. NCBI lineage: Eukaryota > Metazoa > Chordata > Actinopteri > Embiotocidae > Embiotoca > Embiotoca jacksoni. Next base: position 6,520,313 of record NW_027185285.1, read on the forward strand.
CTGGCAATTAAAATACAATCACGTTGACCTTAGTTGACCCTCGTGGACCCTGAAAAATGTATACTGACTTTATCTGTCAAGCTGAAGGTTGTTCAGTTTGAACTTGGTGAAGATTGAGATGATGGCGAGGATGATGATAATGATAAAATGATAAAAACATGATGATAATAAAGAAAAAAAAAGACTTGGTTTAAGGGGTTTACTCATCAAAACTACAGATGACAAAGTGATTACTGTTTGTATTGTGATTGTTGTGCAGGTTGATATTAATTCCACCTCAGCAGTAGCTCCCTGAAACGTAAAAGCTTCAGGTCTTTTAGACATCACTTACCCCCTTGCAGATGGACACAGCTTCTTTAGACATGGACTTGGGGTAGGACACATTGTGCTCCATGATAGACTGGAAGAGTTCGTCCTCGTCTTCTCCGTCGAACGGGGGCTGCAGGGGACCAACACAGTGTCAGAGTTTACATAGAAGGCATGATGGCGACAAGTTACACCTTGTAATCTGAAAGACACTGAGGTGTCAACATCAGCAGGTGAAGGTGAGATGCTGCGGTGTCAGATGTATTATGTTGCATCTCTGTCTTGTAGCTATCACTGTTACTTCACTTCCTGTTACATCCTGTGTTTATCAATGAATAGTATATGTACTTTGTCAAATGAGTGCTACTGACAGACAAACACTAGCAAAACCTGCTTTTCTTCTTACATTAAGTGTCTCTATCTCACAAGTCAGTCAACAAAACTTTTAGTTTCTTATTACAAGTAAGAGCATAGTTTTTAATAATAAGTGTAATATATATATCATTAAATGCTGCAGTGCTTTACTGCAGAGAATAAATTATGAATTGTATTTGATCACCTTTAATTTTAAATCATAACCAAACTTTGGGTGTTGCATTCGCCATTTGGACAGATTGATTTTTTTTTCTAGACATTTGTGATGGCCATTACTTGTCATAATTTTCATAAATTTGATTGAGGAATAATAGTCATTCATTGGCTTCTTGTATAAAGTGCAACTTACCTTATGATACTTTTCTATAGGTTGATTCTGGCCATTCATTAATCTCTCAATTATTTTTCAAACTTAATATTTTTTTCTCTTTTTCCTTAACAAACAGTGACTTTCCATCATTAACTGAGCTGCAACTAGTGATTATTTTCATCATCAGTTGATCTGTTCATTATGTTTTTATGTTAATAAGTCATTCCAGCTAAAATGTCAGAAAATGGTGAAAAATGTCAATCTGAGTTTCTTAGAGATGGAGGTAACATCTTGAATTGCTTGTTTTATTAAACCAAACTGTTCAAAAGAACAAATATACAAACATTTTAAAGATATATGTTATAAAACAGAAAAATTTAGCAAATTTATACTTGTGAGAAGCTGAAACCAGTGACTGCTGTGTATTTTTATTTATTTGATTAAACAATTGATTATCAACATTGTCAGTTGGATCTTTCAGCTGATTAACTGGCTAAATGTTTCAGCACAACATTATAAATATACACCAATAAATGCATATTCCTTGTAAAGGGATGATATAAAATCATTGTAAACAGTTGGTGCAGTAAAACAACACATTACCTGTCCTGCCAGCATCTCATAAAGGAGAACTCCGTAAGCCCACCAGTCCACTGATTTTCCATATGGCTGGTATGCTATAATCTAATGGAAACCAGATTACAAAAGGTTAAAATAACAAATATATACACTATATATTACCCATTTTCTACATGCAGAAAATTGTGTGTTAACAACTTCACTAATAGCTGTATCTCTGCTGCCAAAATCATTTTAACCTGTCTTTATATTGTCAATATATTGTCTGACTGCCAGCAGGTAAAGATGAATGGTTGAAATGCAACCCAAGAGGGCTTCAGTGAAGATGTTAGAGAAAAGTGAACAGAGGCATTTCTCTCGTCTAAACTCAACCCAAATCAACCTACTACCATTAAATACAGTCGGCTATTTTGAACTGCCGTAACAAAGACGCTTTCTCCTATCATCCAATTTGCCATCCTACACCTTCCTCCCACACACATTCTATATATATATACACACACACACACACACACACACACACACACACACACAATAATAATAATCATGCAGACGCACAAGCAAAGAAACAAATCACAGCTGCACTCTTCTTTAACACACACAAATGCAGCAATATATACAGTTCATAAAGTTATAATCTGTTGCAGTTTACTTAAAAAAAAAAAAAACAGAGCTGCATGGTGTCCAAATTTAAATATATTTCTCTGGATTTATTACATCAGAAAATAGTTTTGGGCTGTCAAATGTTAGTTCTTTGGATGGAAATCCTTTCAAAGGCAAAACAGCACAGCGCTAGTTCGTATTTATGGGGCTGCTATTATAATATTATGATGGAAGACGAGAAATGGCTCAAAGTCCTGAGAAAGACAAACAATATCTGGTGGGGAAAAACATTTTTTTAATGAAAAAAGAAAATCAGGGACGATCCTGAATTAGTTTTGCCAGGAAAGAAGTCCAGGAAGTCTCAAAAAAGATCTACGTGAAGTTTTCTGTAAGAACCAGCATTGAGGGCTTTCCTCACTTCCCACCTGGGAGATACTGTGCTCCTTTATGAGTCAGTGCAGACAAATGGGAGTGGATAGATATACAAAGGTGTATACAGTGTAAACAGATAAAACCAAACATCTCATTACCCCAAGTGAATCATCCCTGCTCTTTGTAATAACTCTGTAAAGTCATTTCTCTCCCTCTTATTAGCTGTTATCTTAATTATTATTCTTTTCTGTGCACTCACTCATAAATTATATCTTCTTTGACTATTTTGAGTTTCTGACCTTACAGCTCTTGCTGTTTTTTTCCTGTGATATTTTGAATAGAATAGTATAAAGATCATCACGGACAGTAATATAAGTGGAATGCCTACAATGTCAATAAAAATAAGGCTTGTTGTTGGTATTTTGTCACATTTTTCCAGATAGCAGGACGTTAGCAGGATGGCAGGATGTTTTCTTTTTAATTCTCTATTAAGTAAAGGGAAATTCTGTCTTTTGCCCCAGGAAAAGGTTGTCGTTATTGGGGTTTCCCCACACAATAAACTCTAGAACAGCAGATGGATGACAAATTAAAAGAAATAGAATTGAAGGTGTCTTCATGAGGTGTTGGTTTTTCATGAGGTTCCAGAACAACTTGGCAAAGTCCTCTGAATGATGATCATGATGTGTCGCAAGAGAAGTGAGTTGTATTTTTTCTTTTTTTAACGTGAGAAAATCATTCTGTGTGTGAACAAAAGCAGGCATTTAATTAGAGCATTGAGGAAAAGATATATTCAGTTTTTTTCTTAAAATCAGTTTAACATCTCATTGGTCTTCAGATCATTTGGTATTCATTTAACCAAAACTGTAATCTGAATGTACATTCTTCATGTCTTTCCACTCATTTACTCAAACATTTTATACACTAAACATATTAACAAATTATTGTTTACTCTTATTTCATGTTGTTCTGTGTTCCCTGAAATCCCTGCTGTTTCATGGTATTGTATTTCATGTGCAAATGTGAACTTGTGAACTTTTTTTAACTTGTTCTTTAATTTGCCATCCTATGATGCATCTCTACCTTGTATAGTTCACACAGAATAATGTTAGTTAAGAACTTTCTTTAAAACATATTGCAGCACAAATTCTGTAACGCTTCTGTGTGAGGTAATACGACAAGTGTCCTGCTGCCTTGTCTTTGCAGGCACATGTCAAGTTACGAGGTGAAACGTCAGATGGTGTCGTGTTTAATCACTGTGACAATAAACACTTAAAGTAGCAGATGGATCCTGCTATAGATGGTGTTGTCTGTCACGCAGTCTGAAGTTACCTATATTTAACTGACTTTATGTAATTGTTGAAACAGCAGGTCCTTGATTTCAGACCGAGGTAGACAAAGGCAGGTCTCAGATTTTTTTGGAATGAATAGAATAAACCCTCAAAGCTCTTTTTTAAATTTTTTTTTTTTATTTCACTTTATTAATCCCCGAGGGGAAATTTCTTCGCTAGAGTATCTCTCTTACTACAACTGCATGCATCCATCGCTTTACTAGACAGGCCTGCCGTGCCTAGTTACAGTTGCTGAGCTATGATTGGACAATATCTGTTAAGGAGTGGAGAATTTAGCAAAGTGTCATTTTTAACAGTTCAAATCCATAATATACAGTAGCAGAAAATGAAGAAAATTCAAGAGTCCAAAAATAAGGTGCATCTTTGTTTTTTATCCTTACAGTAATGTTTCCTGTTTCCACATCCCAGACATCTCACCTCTGGTGCGATGTAGTCTGGGGTGCCGCAGAAGGTGCGAGTGGTCATCCCTTCATACATGTTCTCCTTACACATGCCAAAGTCTGCTATCTTGATGTGGCCCTCGGAGTCCAGCATCACATTGTCGAGCTTCAGATCTCTGCAGCAGAGACAGCTTTGTGAACATTTGCGATCATACATTTTGGACTGCTTTATTACTTTTTGTGTGCTGTTGGCCACAGAGGATTCAGCGCTGCTCTACACCAGCTGCCACATCTCTGAGCAATTTATCTTGCCTGCAGCACACATCGTATGCTGGGTAACAAACAGTTTCCTGCCCTCAGATAAAAAAAATTCCCCATCGGTCTTCTTCCAATTTATTGCTCTTATGATTCAGCCTGCCTTTCTGTCTCAATCATTCATTTCTTGCCCTCATTCACCACTTCTGGCAGTCAAATCTGTCACAAACTGGAGTCAGGATGCCAAACACGAGGCTCCTCTGATATCAAGAATTTATATGAGGTACTGAAGAGGAACAGGGTGACCTTTGTCTCTGTCAAGCATTTTTTTTCTATCCTTTCTATTTTTGCTTTTTAACATCAGGATGATTCGTGTGGATTTAATACTTGTGTCCATTTTGGGGGGTTTCTAAGCTCTGCAGTTTAAACACCAGTAAGGTGAAATATAAACATCTGTGCTTTCTTAAATTCTCCCGAAATGACAAAAGGTCGTCATGCAACATCATGGCAATCATCAAAATCTGTCACCCACCTGTAAATGATTCCCTTTCGGTGCAAGAAAAACAAACCGACAGCAATCTCTGCTGCATAAAACCTGAAAAATTGAAAAACAGAAAACATATAATTCATTCAATATAGATTTGTCAATGAAGAGATTCTGCTCATGAATCTCTTTCCCTAAAGAATAAATAATACAAAATCTGGGGATGACTGGCTGGTATGGGGGTTCAATTATTGATTGTGAAACATAAAGACCTTTCACTTCAATTCCAGTCATATATCACAATCTAATATAAGCATAAAATGTCAGCAAATATGTAGATCATAAATACAAACAGCCATTTTAATATGGATTCCTCTACACTATATACATTGATATCAAATTAGACACTTTAATATTTAATCACAAAGACATCAGAGCCTGTGTATTGCATCGAGCACTGTATATTTTAATACAGTTATGGGGGCATCGTTAACAAAAGTATAAACTTTAGATGGCAATAAAACTTTTAAGCTGCTGGCAGGATATTGTCCTGATCCTTAAGCATATGTCAGTGGAGGAATCAGTGTGAGTCCTTACACTGCCTGTGGCTCCTTGAACTTGCCCATACGCTGGATGTGATACATCAGGTCCCCTCCATTAATGTACTCCATCACAAAGTACAGCCGGTCCTACAATAAGAAAAAGGTTTTGGCGAAAGAACAGTTTTAAATGGATGCACAGCATGGGCAGGCCGAAAAAACAGCAGCACATTACGCTGAATGATCTTCAGTAGGAAGACATAAACTTTTCAGACAGTCTACAGCCACATATTACCATGCCGAACATGATCTGTTCTGTCAGTGTGACAGCTCGGTCGGGTTATATATCTATATTATGAGTCGGGAACCTTTGATCAGTAAATGTGCTTTTTATTAAAAGACTCCTTCAGTCACCCTGTCTCCGCACAGAGTTGACGTCACACTGGAGACTTCGTATTCAAAGGTGGTCTTGTCTCAGTTTAAATTTTCTCTGCAGGAGCGCCGACAAAAGAGCGTAAAAAAAAATAAGTAGGAAAGGCAAATACGAATGTAATGATGGACAGACGTGTGAGGAAATACACACACATGCACGCACACATACACACACACACACACACACGCGCGCACACACACACACACACACACAGGTTTCAAATGACTATTTAATTGAATAGACAGCTGATCCATCAGTGGTATGGGAGAACAATGGCACTCTACAAATGAAGTAAAAGTGATATGCTAATTTATGGGAGCAGTCTGGCAGGCAGTATGCATTAAAAGCTGACGTGAACAGTGGCTTAAAGTTTTTACACACCACAGTCTGGAAGCAGGAGTGGAGCTGTGTGAGGAAGGGCGGCTTGTCTCTCTGGGCCAAGACCCTCTTCTCTATCATCGTACATTCAACATCATCATCCTGGATCACCACGTCTTTCTTCAGGATCTTTATGGCGTAGAGCTCCTCTGTTGACTTCATCTCTGCCAGCATGACCTGCACACAATGAAACAGAGACCCCGTGGAGATCAAAATACAAACAAACGGTGGCTGGCAGGCATTCCTTTGGCTGCCACATTTAAAGTGTTTTTAAGTTACATCTGCCATTTTGGCTCTCACCTTGCCGAAGCTGCCCTTCCCCAGCAGGGCCAGGAAGTTGAAGTCACTGAGTCGAACCCGGTCCATGTTACCTGAAGGCATACTGAACCGCCGGTGGTCTGACGGCGTTATCACTTTTTTACCATGGCCCAGCTTGGCTTTCTGCAGTGTATCACACACACACACACACACACACACACACACACACACACACACACACACACACACACAAAGGGGGAAAAAAACTGTCTCTTGAGATTTCTTTGAGTGGTAAATTGCTTTTAAAATGCCTTTACAGCAAAGACGATATTCATTCAGATTTTAATTTATCTACTGCGGTGGTTGTATTGAGATTAGGTGTTGTGAGTTTTTAAATAAAGCAAACCCTAAAACAGTGCAGTATCTACACACATTTCTGTTCTGTGCTTCTACAGGTTGGTTGTTTTATTTACAAGACAAGTAATGGTATGCATGATGTCTCCTATGGATCTTGAGGAGAGGACACAGAGAGCTTATTCAGTCGTCATGCTGATGTGTCACAGCTGGCCTCAGATATTCACATCTTACTGCTACACAAGCAGAACTTAATCAGTGGCTGCTTCATATTTATCAGTAGAAAACAAACATGGGGATGAAGGCGTGTGCTTGCCAGGTATTAGTCACTGTTGGATTTTTTTTTTCTTGCTTTGCAGTTTTCAGCAAGATAGAAAAAAATAAAACACATATTGTAACAACTGATAATGCAATAACAAAAAAAAAAAATCACTTCAAAATGGATTAAAAAATATCTCTCAGAATGGTTGAAAATGCAACAATCTACCAGTGAAATAAATCAATGATTGGTGAACATGAATTTGCAAAATGTAATATAAAGAAATGTAAAAAATGTTGTATCTATATTATTATTGAATAATATAAAAATGTCACAATTTGAGTTGAAGTGATTTGTTGCATTTTCAATCCTTTTCAAGATATTTCACAGTGTTTTGCATGCTGACAATCACATTAATACATGATGACAAGCTCTGTAATCATTTATCAGTTGTTACATTACATACCATGATGGACAACAGCCATAAAAACTGGTATACTGCAAATTCACAAGTAACAATCTAATCAAGTTTGTCTAATAATTTGTGAAATCTTTTTTTTTCCACTGACATGGCCATGTCTTTGTTATATTCAGGCATCCTCGCAGATATTCAGCAGGATCTCACTGCTGGTGCATTTTGAGAAACTGTCAGGTGGGGAGTCGGCGGGGGGTCCCAGCGTTGCATGGTTCCCTGTTGCTATAATGACTGGCCTGCCAAGCATTCTTTGAACAAAAAGGGCAATTAGGACCCTGCAAGCTCCCACCAAGGCTCCAGTTGTTGTCTGTTTCCGTCAGCTAGAGCAGCGAAAATGGGCGACCGGTGGAGCTGTTGCTAGGACAACCGTTTCTCTACTCTTGACTCAATGTGAAAATATACTGTAAATAATAATTGTCACAAATTTATTTGATTAGCGTTAAGTGGCTCTTCATGTGCACCCGGTTAGGTCAGTTAACAGCAGACTGATACTAACATGAACTTGGCTAATAAATCAGTATATTGAGGGTGAGTGGTTCTAATCTGGACCAAGAGCACTGATAGGTCTGTATGCTAAGTAATTAATGTCACAAGCAGATAATGAAATCAACTGACCACAAAGATCAGACATATACAGTACTGTGCATAAGTTCATTAAAGTACAATAAACAGAAGAAATCCATATTTGGTATGACCAGCCTCTGTTGCTTTTATCGTGTAGTAACATTTTGCTGGCAGGAAACACGTGAATAAAGTCATCATGTGCTTGTTACTGAGGATGGTGCTCAACAACCTTTCAGTTTCTTGTTCTGTTCTTACCATTACCTTGGAGCGACACCTAGTGGTCATTTTCAAAACATTGCGGCTGCACAAAGTTGCCTTCAAACACCTACAAAGCAGCCACATATCAGTCGTATTATAAATATCACACTGCCACTGTATGGAGAGATCTGGCAAATACACCTCACACACCAACAACCTGTGCGTATGTAATCATTCATACAGTCACTGTGAGGGAATGAGAGTCCGTCCATGCTTCATGTCCTACCAGCCTTCTATAGTCCAGACCAGACTAGTAGAGGACGGGCTGCGAATGTGAAGCTCTCTTGACCAATGGCAGCACACTGATTTTAATAAGGATGATAATGCCGCCACAGGCCTGAGTGCGCCACACATTTACTAACAACAATGCTGTCTGGTGTTTGTGCTTAAGACAGGGAGTATATATGTGAAAGCTGATTGATACATCATTTAATTATGTTTTATTTTATTATTCTTAATCATTAAGAAATTTTGATTAAGATCATTGTTTGCCTTCATATCTTTAGTTTGAATGTGTCTTAGAGGTTTTTGAGCTTTCTTATCAAATACACCGTTGCAATTTGCTGTTTGTGCTGGAAGAACACAAGCTTTGTTTTGTGCCTTAAATAAATTGTTCACAGTCTTTCAAGTCTAACTTAAGAACAAGTTTGACAAGTTTTGCTTGCTGATATCACACACAATTTAACATCCTCCTTCTGTCAAATGGGCAATTTTTTTAAAACCTATTTGATGCTTCAGCAGCTTGAGTTAGGCAGATCATGCAGATGCTTTCCAAAGTTGCAGCTATTGTTTTGTCTTTTTGTTGTTATTCTTCCAGTGCAACAGGTAAACACTGTCAGGCAAACCACAAGTAAGAACATTTTATGTTTGAAAAACTGCAAATTTGGGACATCTGTACTTCATGTGAAGCCTCATGCTAACTTTAGAATATATTTGCACAAATGGCCGGACTAGTGCTACAACACAGACTTGAAAAATATTGGGGCCATCATTTAAAGCCAAATGAAATCAATGCAAAGGTTAGATTTTGTTCATCTCTGCAGCAGATGCTGCAAAATAAGATTTAATTGTTCCTATTCAATAAAATGATCTGTCGTCCCTTTGGTTTAAAAAGAAGGAGGGAGTTAGAGTGAAAGTGTTAGAGGAGTCAGAGAAAGAAAACACATTTTTTTTTTATAAATGTGTGTGTATAACAGCAAGCAAATTGGGCTTGTTCAACTATATGCGGTTAAAAGCCTTTGTTAGTAAATTGGATTAATTTGTGGAATCCCAGCAGAGATCCACAAACAATCCTAATTCAGTAAGTAAATTAAGTGTGATGCAAGCTGAAAGTGAGAGAAACAAAGATGGAGCAGGCAGAAGAGCTACCTTGAGATAGTGGATATTTAACTGGCAGGCCTAGAAGAAAGAAGAAACTCACGTATTAGTCAAAGGATAGCTGATGTGTACATGTGTGTTTTTGCAGGGGGAAAATAAAGATGACAGAATACACATGTGCACAGAGACATGTCACATTTTGATCAGTTAAATCATCTAGAAAACAGATTAAATCCTGTTCTGTCACGTCTATCGCATCTCTCTCTAGTTTCCATGGCAACCAAACAGTTGTGCGAAGACGCCAGCCTCAAAGGAAAGTCAAGGTCAGTGTTGTAAAGTATGGAGAGAAGTGAAGAATTAAAAGCAACACGGGTCGGTGTCTTGAGGGCTGCTGTGAAGAGATGACATTTACACTCAGTATTAAACACCTGTATGCACACATGAAACTGGACTTTAATAACAATCGCTCTCGTCCATTTCCACTTTCCTGTTTTGAGTCCCATACAGTATTGAACTTGTTGGCATTGCACTGTTCAATACAGTAAAGCAGCCACCTTGTTTTTGTGTGTTAATAATATGGACATGAAAAGGTGATGAGTTTTATTTAAAGCTGCATATTGTGATGTGTTACATTAACAGAAACCTCACTGATAAATACCTGCAATCCACAGAGAGGCCATTATAGAGCAAGAGTGAGTTGTAATAAATGCTTCCTTAGACTTCATTGAAGGCTATACTTGTGTTTTTGTGGGCTTATTTCATTGATAACAAAGTGAATATTAAAGTTTCTCCAATTGGTATGCATTCATAGTGGCATTCCCTTATCATTTCTACTATGAATATATTCAGCTCCCTATGAATTTCATTGTCTTTTGACATGAAATGAAAGTAGTGACTGCCAGAAATTCAGAAAAAGTATATTCACAGGGTCTAAACTTGGTCAGATAACCTGTAAAAACAGAAAACTGGTACAAGAAGAATGATTGGGGGAGGAAATGAGAGTACAAATAAGTAACACAAAATACAATTAACAATAAGATTAGATCTCTTGTCTGGTTTCATACAAATGTCAATTAGAAAACAGAAACTGTAACTCTTTTAACTCTCAGTGCTGCTTAGCTGGAGTCAATTGAAGCCAGGAAACAAAGTCTCAAAGATTTCCCATCAAAATCACAAAAAAGAACCCTCCTTGGCTTAATTTAAAACGCCTCCAGGATTCATCCTACTGAATATCTTCTCGTATGTTGCAGCAATCTCACACCCCACTCTAAACAAACGTAGTGGTGCACATGCAATTATGGTGCGTCAACCTCGCAAACTTGCAGGTTAAACCTCAGTGACTTTGCAAAGTAATAGACTCTTTTAATTGATTATTTAAGTAACAACCTCTTAGGCACGTCTTCATCTAGCCTCCCAGATTACTGATTTTCTGAGTCAGGGGTAGAATTAGACTGGTTGAAAAGTAGTAAGTGTTTTAAATTATTATCTGCTGCTGCTCTTGCCCTTCTTACACAGGGCTCTCTGGGACTTGCTTCCTTTGTTGTAAGCTTTGTCTGTAATGTTTTTGTGTGCTGCCTATGTTATACTATTGGCACCTTCTCGTTTCAACTGTAAGCCTGTAATGTAGACACAATTGTCATTTAAAAACAAGGGCGGTCTCTCTGGCACACAGAGTGAAAAGCACAGGCGGGAACAAGACGAGGAAACCATGGCGACGGGATACGAACACATTTTGTTTCAGTGTGTGCACGTGTACATGTGTTTTTGTGAGTGTATGTGTGTGTGTGTATGTGTGCATAAGTAAAAAATAAAATCTACTTATGGATTTATTAAATGTTAGATATTACCCTGTTCCTCACCTCAAACTTCTGTCGCAGCTCCAGGTTGATGTCGTCCACCTCGGGAATGGGAACGTTGTAGTACTCTCCCTCTTCCTGGTTCAGCAACTTGTACCTGAGAGAGTAAAAAAAAAAGACAAGTGAATATGTTTTTTATTTTATATAACACAATTGATTTAAAGCTGTAAATGAACAAATTTACTAATTTACTTTTAATTCATCACCCATATTTCTCTGTCCACCCACACAGCTGTGAATCCTTTTATTTCTGCAACACTTCACTCAATGTAGCTTGTTATTTCCATCCTTTGGACATTTGCAGGTCTGCTTTCTGCCTCTTCTCTAATGTACACATCCTCTAGCCACTTGTTTAATGAGCTGAAATACACTACAAAATGGAGGGACACACTCAAAAACACACACAGATAGATGCACTGTAGTAGTAAAAACTAGTGCCAAACATTTTTCGACATGGGTATTTCCTGGAGCTTCTAACTGCGCTCCCAGCAACATTCAATCAAGCTCGGTTTAAGGTAAGACTCGGCAGGTATGCAAAAACGAAAGAGCTACCTTAAGATCTCTGTAAGTGTGTGTGTATCTGACACAGACCGAGAGAGAGATGAAGAAATGACCTCAGCAGGCGCTGTTTGTCAGAGTGGGTGCGGTTGGTCTCGGCCGGCTGTATTAACGCCTGTTTTATGCACGATGGGCTGCTGCTTTGAAGGGAAGTTAGTTTTTCATTTGATGCCATTCATTAAAAGTTTCAAAATTTTTGCCTGTGCTCAAAGAATTTCACAGGTACAGCCTGTTACATAAGCATGAAAAGATACATTTATTGAGCTGTATTTTTTTTTTTTTTTTTTTTTTTCAACTAATGTGATATCAAACAGAGTGGGCCTGTCATCAGTTCTGTTTCTGAGCACAGCAGAAGAAAGTTGTGAACACAATATGTTGAAATAGTTAGAGAAAAGTTGTTTCTTTAAACATTTAGTGTTTACACATTAATTCTGGAATGTGTTTTTTGGCCACCTGGTGGATGTAAGCCTAATTTGCAGCTGTGGTTTGGTCTCCATCAACTCCAAAGGGGAAACATCTGTTTCTTTAGCTGCTAAAATGCTCCTGTGAGTTCACCAGTTAGTCACTAACTGTGTCTGACTGCACTTTGATGTTTAGCAGGTGCTGCATAGGGAGATTTTAGAGCTTTTTCTACTTTTACAACTGATATAGTTTCACATTTAAGCAAATATTCACTTGTGATGATGATACTTGTGATGATATTGATACCACTCAGCTAGCCTTTTCACATCTTGTGTTGTCTTCTCCTTTTTTTTTTCAGTCATTGCCACATTTGTATTCACTAATCAATTTTAGCAACACAGGCAGAGGCAGTACTACAAGAACCTGAATGCAGTTAAGTACATTAGTAATGTAAAGTGTGACATACTGAGCTTTACGAATGCAAAATGTAATTATTTTTTTCTTTGCTGACTGGATAAAAGCAGTGCCAGCTCAAGCTTTGGACAATCTGAAGTATTATAATAGATCCAATTCCTCAACTGCTGAACAGAAAAAAATTCGACCCAGAAAGATGACTGACCATCCACAGTTGGTCGCTTTGATGAGCTCGGACACTCCAAACGACATGGAGCCCATGAAGTCGTTCCGAGTGGTTCGGTCCCAGTCCCACACCTCAATGGACAGACGTCGGTCCTTATCCGATGCTTTCAGCTTACTGAAGACACATAAACACAGGGGACAAACATGTGATGAAGCAGCGCAAAACATTTACTTTTAATGTGGGTTTATAAGTTTTACAGTGAACTCTGCAAACTATACAGTAAGAAGGCTAAAATGATAAATCTTGACATAATTAAACAGAGACACACACATTAACTTTTTCACTCACAAGGTGAAGGACTCATTCCAGCAGGGGTTGAGAGAGGAACGGATGGTCCTGGTCTTCTGTTTGGTCTCATTCTTCGGGTCTGGGATGAGCTTGAGTTTAACATATGGGTCCGATAAACCATTCGGATCCATAGGAATCAGGTTTCTGGCTTCACCCACTGGAAAAAAATAAAACAGATAGAAAAAATATAAGCATATGTGTTGGAGCATATATGTTGTAGTGTTTGAGTCCCCAGCCATATTCATGACTCCATTACACCACACTGACACAGGAGTTTAAAAGCACACAGATAGGAGACTGTAGATGATGTGATGGTAAGAGGGATGGATGTATAGAGGGGTCCGTCACTGCAACTCACTCCAAGATTGGACAGCAAATAGGAATGATCTGATCTTTAGTCCAAATGACAGGGGCAAATTATCTGTGTGCACAATACTGTATTTTGCCTGAGATTATGCAGGTCAAGAAAGCTTTGACACATTGCAATATGGTTATTAAACCATTCTGGTAAAAAAAAGAAAGAAAAGAAAAACAGTAGTTGCTTGAGAAGTAGTGTGAACTAAAAACATACAGTTCACGTGGGCGACAGTATGACTAGGTACCAAACTCAATTGGTACAGATCCAAATATTTGAATATAAGTTTAGATAGACAGGCAGACAGGCAGATAGATACAGATCGATAGACATACAGACAGATAGGCACCACATATGCTGATAACAGGTGCTACGAAGAAACGATACTATGGAAATTCACTTAAGTTGAAGTGTGAAACAACACCAACAGGAGTCTAACACGAGTGGGTGTTACGCACACGTAAATCAAGAAAACCAGAAAAATACAACTAAGAATATGTCTCAGTTGTTCTGTTATAAAACGTGTAAATAAGACAAATGGTAATAAAATTACACTGTCTGGTGTAGAAAATGCATAGATTTCTCAGTGTACTGTCGATTGTGCACTGAGGTTAAGCAAGATGAGCAGATAATGTGAGGTAGGTTTGACATTTCCCTGTGTGATAACTGAGAAATGGAAAAAAAAAAAAAAAAATTGAGTGCTAATACATAGCAACAGGAGAAGGATGAGGTGGTGTGAGCAGGCCACTTTCACCATGGCGACAGCATGTACTGTAAGTGGTCACTCCCCCACTTAGCAACATCATGTAAACACGCAAACAAATGTCAGCAACAGGACAGTCACAGATGGATTAAACAATAAAGAAATAATAACTCGAAACAATAAATGAAACATAAAGAAAAAAGAAAGAAAGACAGGACATTAGGCCACACACTAGAGTAACTAAATCTAAATCTTGCCAGGGCAAACACAAACAGATTGACAAAACTATAACAGACAGAGACCAGAAACAGGATCACACTGATCCTCTAAAACCCTGTTTATTAGCTCGAATCTTCCCACTCTGCATATCTGTAAACTGTATAAATGTAATCACGGTACAGAATAACTAAGCAGTGCAACTGAGAGTTTCAGGCAGTCAATGTGAACTATCACACAAGGACACATTTTCTAAGATTCTTCATTAAAACAGCGATACATGTTTTTTTTCACTGAAGCATAAATATTCCAATGATGAAAGCAAACAGCAAACAAAGAGCTACTCATTAATGTCTGTTCTCTGTGTGAGATTTAATCATGTTCCTTTTGACATTTTGTAGTTTTTATGGTGAGGTTTATCAGGTAATATACCTCCAAGAGATTCCTATGAGCCATTGTCCAGCTGTTTTATGTGTGTTTGTGTGTATGTGTGTGTGTGTGTGTGTTTGTGTGTGTGTGTCGCCTGTACTTTGTGTATATTTCTTTGATTATTATTCCTTTCATAGATAAATATTGCATACAGCCTGTTTTTCAGGGCCATTATCATGTATGTAAGAAAACATGCATTACATCTACAGCCTCCATCATTTATAAAAAATCTTCACTCACTCATATTGCGCCCCCCCACCCCCCAACACACACACACACGAAACATGTTCTCACTGCTATGTAAAGAACAAATTATTTTATCTAAACATAGCAAAATGAGCATTACAACTTGGGGGTTGCCATCACTGTGTGCAAAGAGAAGCAAGAAAAAGACTGAAAACATGAATTTAACTTGGAAAAATAAATACAAATATTGGTATTGTTATTTGAAGCTAAATTAAGAGAGTGAAGGAGCATAGAGGGAGGGACTAATGTGAGCAAAGAAAAATTACATGGAAAAAAAAACAATCCAACTAGCAGAAAAAAAAAAATCTGAGAAGTTAACACCAAGTAAAATTTTTTTTTTAATGACAATAATTTAAATCATTATCATAATAATATTTCTTGTCGACTTCATATTTTTGCATGCTCTTCCAGTTTGATGCAGTAGAGGGCACTGCGGGTCTCTCGTTCAGAGTTGCACACAGTGTCTGTCAGAAGCTTCTCCCTTGTTTATGAATGTGTTGTTTTAACCTCATAGTTCATGTCTTGTCCAGGGCAAATTCTCAGCGACAATAATCGCCCTCCCTGTCTCTTTGTCTCTCTCTCTGTGTCTCTCGTTCGCCCACAAACCCACAATAGACACACACACACACACGCACGCGCACACAGACACACACAAACACTGACACTGTTACACAAAGACACACACACACACACACACACAATGAAGTAAGAAGAGCAAAAGGAAAATCTCATCATCCCACGTTCTGATCTAAATCCTCCCCTCTGCTGGCTGTGGCAGCATTCACGGGCATCAGTCACTTCCATGGCAACGCTGGCACCAAACAACGCCAAAGAAACTTCAACAAGCTTGTAAACACGCTAATGAGGCAAACACGAACACACACAGGCAGATAAGCACATAAGAACAGATGAGGACGGTTACTGTATTTGTTCTATGCTACACAAGTGTGCAAGTTTCATTCACAGCACATGTGCAGTTCTACTCCTCTCTCTGAGAGACAATGAAACATCATCAGCAGCAGTGATCAAGGACAATTTCTGTCTGTTGGTTGCTTAGATACAACAAGAGCTGCTTGCCGTCTGAATCCTCCCCTCTCCTCACTCCTTATGAGGTAGCTGCTAATACAATTAGAGTGTGTTTGTATGCTTGTTTTGTCATTATCACTCGTTTGGGGGCAAAACAGACATAAGGACTGAAAATACAGATGTATTTTTACGGTGTCTGTGCAGTGGATGAGAGACTCCAGCAGCACACTGTCACTGAAATGAAGCAGCTGTGGACATTGAGCAAACATACATCACAGGGCATGCTCTCTCCACAACTGTCCTGCATTGGTGCAAAAGCCAAACAGACGCTTCATTTTGAGATCTTTCACAAAAGTAGCAACAAAAACAATAGAAGAAATTGCAATGGTACTTAGATAACACTTTAGAGTCAGAATCATTAGTAGTCTAGAGATAATGAATGGCAAAGTTGACGTTCTTTTTTTCTCTTAAATTTGTAATTTATTGTCTATTATCTCGAGGTAATTCCTCACTGGCTGATATCTCCTGCACTTGCTGACAGAGAATTTCTCTCCTTCACAAGTCTCAACTAAAACGTATCACAAAGATTGCAATAGACGTTCTGTTAACCGTTTGATTTATAAACACAATCAAAACAGCCATGCTAACGTTATCTCCTGCATCCGAACTGAATGCCTGCTTCCTAAAAATGTGCCACAGCTACAAATGAGATATCATTTGGATCCTGGGATGGGTGCGTGCAGGGCTGCGGTGGGCCGACAGTGTAATCTCCCGAAAAAGGCTTTGAAATTCAAATGTGTTGTTGCATAACAATGCCATGTGCAACCAATGAATGCCTTATAATCTGGGGGGGGGGGGAGCGGCATGGCCAGACGGGAGCTGGATGGATTCCTGATGTGCAGTGTCAGGGATCCGAAAGCAGACGTCACACACGTACAGTGGAAGGAGATACAGAACCAAAATCAATGTGGAATTTCTATTTCTGGCCATTTGAAGGAAGTGCATTGAACAAAGACCGGGCTTTAGAAACTATGAGACCGGAGAGTGGATGCTGTAATTACAGCCACATCAAAATAATAGAGCGCTTGTTGTTGTTTTTTCAATGCGGAAGGTTCAGACTAAAAGTAAAAGTGTAAGGCTTGTGTTAAGCTTCTGTAATGTACAGTAAGCTGCACATGTCAGCTAATTAGCTGTATAGCTATCCAACTAGCACACTACCTCTAGTAACTTTATGTATTTGATATACTAGATTATTTTTGTAGGGTTGTAGGTTGTGTAAAAACAGCCCCATTCACAATTGCACATGCTGTCGCTGTTTTATCCACCACTTTGTGCGACGATGCTGTGTTTCACTGGTTTACTGGAATGAGCCTTTGTTTTTCCAAATAGCTATTTGATATTTTTTTTCTGCACACTTCTCAAGAGCCTGTTTCAAATGAACCGAACAATAGAGACATGTCCCGGACCATGACCAGCCAACCGAACGGATGTTTTACTTGAACCATGTCGCCCCTACGGGATGCCACTGGATCATTCAAGCTAATGTTAGCTGCTCTCTCCTGTGCTATTGGATTTCATTTGGAAGTTTATACTCCAATAATCACAAACAAATTTGTTACCAGAGATGGTGTTGAAGTCACCAGACACGCTGGTTGGTACTTGGGCCCAAAAACCCTCTCGTGTGTAATGTCAAGAATAGAAAACAGTCACAGCAATCTTATAATACACTGCCAGTCATAAGGCATATGTTTATATACCCGTTTTGGGTGCTTCACTGAAAGTATTCACAGTTGTTGGCAAATAAAAAAATGACCTTATTGCTGTTTACAACTCCATTATAGTGTGCTGTAGTGAGTTAGAAATAATTTGATAATTGATTATAAAGTGGTTATTGATGAATATGTCAGAAATATCAAACAAAACTTGTTATTTATTTACTGTAAGACACACTTAGAGGCAATGCAATTACCCGAATCAGAAACAGACGCAGACAGATTACTGTCATCCTCATAATTGTCAAAAGCCTCTTAGAATCAAAGGCCTACTATCAGATGTTAAGCCTTTATTTGTACTACAGGGCTGATGGTGCTATGAGTTGTGTCAGAGCAGGAAACATTTTTTATTCTTGCTCAACTGTGCTTTAAACCGGAGGCAAGCATGTCAGCAGTAGGAAATCTCACCCTGAGTAAACCACTGTTAACCACAATCCTCAGATGCTCTCTCTCTCTCTCTGTGTGTGTGTGTGTGTGTGTGTGTGTGTAGACAGGTCATGGAGGGACGTTTGCATGTTTCCCTAAAACTCCAGAATAAACGTCTGCTCATGCCCAAGGCTTATTTCCATGTATGTCACTGTGGCTAGAAGAGACAGTGGCAGGAAGAGGCAGAAGAGAAGGATGAGGGGGGTGATCAGTGGAGAAAAGGAGAGGTAGATTGAAACAAAAGGATAAGAGAAGGAGAAGGCAAGACAAAGAATCTCACCAAGGCAGAGGAAGAACAAACGAAGAGGAGGATGTAGAAGAAAAAGAGAATGAAACATTGAGCCTGTCCACATTTGGGATTATGTGTCATGGGCGATCAGATCACAAGTCAACAGCTGCAGGAAGTACGGCAGTTCACGGCAGACATTCAATGCGTCTCCACTGACCACTTGATTGACAACTTGTGATCCAATTTCACTTAACTGCTCCACATGCAAAAGAACACATACTTCACTCAAAGATACAAATAAATAAGCACATGAACATGTACATAAATGTATTACTTTGTAAATGTACATTTGTGAATGTCTGCACAGTTCAGTGTGGTTTCGACAGGGTTGGGCTCCATGCTATGGTGGATCATGATGCGTGTCAAACATTAGACAAGATAAACTATAAGGAAAAGAGGAGGCTTTTGTGATACAAGTCTCACGTAGCAACTTGTGTTTTTAATCACTAAAATGCTACTTTTTAGCCACAACTTCGCTGTGAATCTCTTGTGCTTTCTGTACAGTTCAGCTGCGATCAGCAAAATCGCACAGGATATTTTTTCTGGTAATAACAAAAAAAGAATCGCTGGCAGAGAAACCTCAGATGTAAGAACTGCTTCAGTGGAGGTTAAAAAAACAACATCCAAAACTAACAAACTTGCTGTTGGAAGATACAAACACAGAAACGAGGCACATTCGGTTTTCTTATTTCTTCTTCAGAAGTCAGTCGAGTTGTTGGTCTTCCAACAGGAGCTAGGATGCATTTGCGTTCACACTGCTAAACGAATGTGGCCACATGCCACACGGATGCCAATGTGTCCTTAATGCATCCTGTGTGCATTCACACCTGCACTTTGAGCTGACCACTTGTGATCCGATCACCCAGGACGGATGTTAATGCAAAATGTGAACACTGTCATTAGAGCCGGGAGGGAGAGGACTCAACAGAGCGCTAATATCATCTGGCTGAAAAAGACACGATGAGAGAAAAAGGGCAGACGCTGGTGTCCTGTTGAGTATGAAAATGGAGGGAGATAACGGAGCATGAGCGAATGGACAGGAGCTCAGCAGGTGTCGAGGGGAAATGGATGACGAGAGGGGTGAGGCAAGCTGAGGTCCCAAAGGTACAGGTAGGGGAAGATAACCGGAAAAGTCAATATTGGAGGAAGGAATGGAGACGGAAGATAGACGTATGAGAGAAGGAAAAAGAGAGGAGGGGGGCTTCCAGAGAGCGAGCCTGGGGAGATGTGTCTGTTTTCTTGGCTGGAAAGATTTAATCAAGTTCACATCGGTGCGGTGAACCACAAAGGTCCGCCACTTGTCTGTGGGAGCCAGAGGGGAGCCGGAGAACAAGCTGAGGCTTCACTGCTCAGACTGCTGCCATTAGAAAGGAGGAGGGAAAAAAATAAAACACAAAACACAACAGAAAAACATACACTTCCTCTGCCTTCACTCCCTCCTGTATTGTTACCTGCATTGACCCTTATCTCCTCCTTCATAAGGAAAACTGTCAATCACAGCCCAAACTTTGTTCCAGTGGTTATATCATATTCAGCCTTTCATTTTTATTTAATCTCGGTCCTTGGACTTTAATGAATCACACTTATTTATATTCATTTATATTCTTGTTGAACTTGATGGTAAAGACCTTGTAAGAGAAGCCAGCCGAATCAATATTATTGTACAGTAAACAATAAGTAAGTGAGTACATGGCCGTTGCACAGAAGGTGGAGCAGGTCAGCCGCTCATCACAGACTCAGTTGCTCCCCAGCCAGTCTACATGTTGAAGTGTCCTTGCATAAGATATTAAAGTCCAAATTGCTCCCAGTGGTCAGGCTAGTACTGCTAATGAGTGAACGAGGGGCAGAAAAAAAGTTTGTTTATCAAGATAAACAAGACAAATAATACTTTTTTGGGCTTGATGTTTGATTGATTGACCACAAACTTCTGCTGACCAATGGATGAAGCTCTGATAAAGACAGATAGAGCAGACGTCAGATAAAAATAAACACAGAAGTCCAGAGTTTGTATTTTTTGGAAATATCAGACACCACATATGCCAGTAGCAGGTGCCGCAGAGCATACTGTGGTATGTTCCTTGAAGCCGACCCACTGTGAAGTGGCACCAACACTTTCATAGACACTGGAACACTGGTAGGTGTTGTGGTATGTGTAAGCACAAAATCAAGGGGGAGAGAGAGAAGGCACATCAATTTAACATGGTAACAGCTGCCAATCCCACACACTCCATGAATGTGAGCCAGTTCAGTTTCATCTGTGTCCGTTTGGCCTAATCTGAGAAGACTGAGATAACTGCGTCAACAAGACCACCGTTGCCTTCATCGCATTTAATAGTCCGCCTCGTTTGCTCATCGTGACCATCACGACCAATCATCGTGACCAATTCAGAGACTAGCGCGAACAAGAACATAAAAGAGAGAACAGTAGATCAAAGTGTGTTCAGCAGTAAAGCAGACAAAAGAGCAGGATGTTGTGAACTGCACAGCAAATAAGGAACAGCAAGATAATAAACTGAAAAGCAATGCAAGCGGCCCAAACAATCAGTGTACGACTCCTGCAGAATACGGTGTTCTCTATTTCCCTATTTTCTCCATCTGGAAGACTGTAATCAAATAAACACACACATTTTTATGAAAGCAATATATTTCCAAGTCAATCATATCTGCCACTCGGCTGTAGCTGTGGGTTATTCGTGTCTGATCCGCACTCAGTTAGAAACTATTTATTGGCCTCAGCAATCATATTCCCTGTCCGCCACTGTCTCGCCACGCTAATGTGAGATAGTGTGTGTGTGTGTGTGTGTGTGTGTGTGTGTGTGTGTGTGTGTGTGTGTGTGTGTGAGTGAGTGAGTGAGTGAGTGACAGAGAGAGAGGTTGTGGAAGTGACCCAGCAGTCATTTCTCTCCCTGCCAAAGTGGTTTTAACATAGGAGAGTTCTCCACTCCAGGTTCTTGACTGACAGGATAATTTGTAAGTGTTGAAAACACGCACAGACATACAGTATGCGGAACACAATGCACTATAAATGCAGTCATGCCCCTATTTTTATGCTGACAAAGAAGCAGACTACACTGTTTTTTTCTTTTCATGTGAAGTCACAGTTTTACTTTAGTTACAGATGAAAAAGTTCAAACGAGGTGTGATTTCCTGTCGTTACCAAAGCAGGTGATCAATTAAGAATTACTTAAAGTCTAGAATCCTGTCCAGTGTTGGTTGTGGACATGGACACAAAAAAGACATGGTTGTTCTTTTATCTTCTTTAATTTGTTCCCCCAGTTTATCCTGATTTGTACAATGCCAAATTAACAGCACTGAATACCTTACAGGAGGGAGCCCCATTTATTCCAGTAGAAGTTGCACTGGGTGTTTTAGCCAGGCATATAATATGCACATTAAAAGCCTGTCTCTAGCTGAGCTGGCTTACTTCCTGCCAACACCCCACACATGTGAATAGCAAGAAAACCATACTGATTCATCAAATCGAGGACTGCTCTGTCATGCTGTATAAAAAAAAAATCATATCACTGCTCCACAATAGTGATTTTTCTGTTTTTCTTTTAATAATTTTGTTTCAGAAACTTTCCTTTTGGGTCACGTGTAGCAATGAACATAGCAGGCAGCATGTGGCAAATAGGTGGCTTAACCTTGCGCTCTCTGTGTGACACCTAATTTAATTTATTCATCACATATAGATTGTAAACATATTGCCCATCCCTGCGATGATGTATCTTGTTTAAATAAAAGCCTCCTCTCTGTCTATGAAATACTGAAATATTCTCATAAAATGTCCTTTCAGTGTCCCTGAGTGAGTAAGCACAATTACTTAATATACGCCTTCCGTGGCGGCACAAACACAGTGGGAAAACACACACACACACACACACACACACACACACACACACACACACACACACACACACACACACACACACACACACACACACATATATCTATATAGAGTCATCCATATGAATAAACCAGAAATTTCTTTCAGTGGTCTCAGTCACATCAGGGAGTAACTTGCTAACGTCACTCTGAGACCGAGTAGCTCTTTGCAGCCCAGTGATTCAAAGATAAAGATTAAAACAGACCTGTGACGTGTAGCCTGTCCCCGCTGACCTCGATCTTGAGGAACAGGCGACCTCGACGTTCCGTGTGGTCCGTCCCACACAGGCTTGGCACATTGACCACACACTGATTGTGCACGTTCATGTCACACGCTAGAAAGAGACAGAGAGCAGAAGCAGACACACAGTGTGCTGAGTACATCTCTAAAGGACTTGTGTTTGTCTGGATTCAGTCGTGTGTGTGTGTGTGTGTGTGTGTGTGTAGTTTTGGAACATCTCATGTTAACAGTTAACATGAGAAGGTGAATCATACATAAGCAGGGAGAACAGGTTGAGATTAATGTAGTTGTTTTCATATTTCTCTGGGTTTAATAAGGTTCGTGCAATTTTTAAGACATTGTGAGGAAAATTCTCTGCCTCTGAGGGAAAAAGTGCAAAAATAGTTTATGCTATGATGTGGTGGGGAAAATAAACTTTACTGAATACTGAGTTACTCCAATTAACAATAATGAATCGTGAAAGATGAATAGGATAAACGAAAACAGAT
This sequence comes from Embiotoca jacksoni, assembly GCF_022577435.1. Lineage (NCBI taxonomy): Eukaryota > Metazoa > Chordata > Actinopteri > Embiotocidae > Embiotoca > Embiotoca jacksoni. The sequence continues at coordinate 6,543,981 of NW_027185285.1, forward strand.
ACTTCAGCTAATTTACAACAGTAAAGCTGAACTGAATGTCAATTGAACCAATGTCAACAACAATGTGGTATATTCTCATGAACCTTTGTACAGACATTTACACTGATGACCACTGTGACGGCTCAGGCCTCCAGCTCTTCCTTCCTGTTTTGCTCCCTGTGTTTTCTGTTGTAGGTGATGTCTCCACCCACTTGCAGGGCTGATGTGGTCTGCTTGGCCATGTCCCTTTGCCATGCGGACATGGTTTCCGGTGTGGTTGTGGGGCTCCGCCTGCCCTTGATTGGTGATCAGCTGCACCTGAGAGGAGGAGCATAAAGCCGGGCTTCCTCATTGATTGCTCTCTCTCCATGGACAGCTGGGCTCCTGGCAGCCTTTGAGTTTGGGTGATTTGGGATCTGTTTTTGAATAGTTATCGGGGTTTTTTTTGCAATAAAATAGCAACTAAATCCAGTTTACTGCGTGGACCTCCCATTCTTTGTTATGGCCTGAACGAGCCGGTCGTAACACCACACTTATCATATATGCTGTTATGCCACCAAAACAGCTCCGACCTGCCAAAGAATGGTCTCCACAAGTCAGCTGAAGGTGCCCTGTGTTGTCTGTCACCAACTCTTTAGCAGCAGATGTTTCAAGTTGTGAGTTGACATTGCTGCAGATGAGACTACCATGTCAAACCCTAACCGTGCATACGGAGAGGATTTGACCCAGTTGTCTGGTGATAGTAATTTGCTTTGCTTATGTAAATACTTACAAGAAGATCAATCTATCCCGGCATGAAAAAAATAAATCCTTTTGCAACAGTGGTGCCACTGAAAGGGACTCTGCCAAAACAATGCAGGGTCTTCAGGTAAAAAAAATTGCACTGGCATTTTACATATTGCTGTTTTCCTCACAATTGTTGCACTGAGTTGCCAGTTGTAAAATTTTCTCTGAGTATTACCAACCTGTTGTCATTGGTTAAGCCTTTAAACACGCGAATGTGGTCTTCCAACTGTACTTCCTGGATTGTATTTCGCTGTTTTATTGGCACCAACACACAGCCACACTAACACTGCCCTCATGCTGACGTCTGAATACAGACTTTGTCTTTTTACAGTCAAGGGGACTGAATAGTTTGGGCTCAACGTTGTTATTGTATGGACCCAAAAACAGATGCATGGTAGGCTACAGACCTAACAAGGCAAAAGATTTAGAGTCTATTCTGATTCAGTGCAGAAGTTTATATTTTAAGTGGGTGACAGCAATAACAATAATAATAATGAAAGAGCCACTGCTTTTCTCAAAGGTGCAGTCTAGCTTAAACGTCAATAAGTAATCACCACGCTTACTTCGAGGTGAATTTCTGGATTCTCTTCAGTAACGATCGTCTTTGGTGGGAGGCAAGGGGGTAGATGGAAAATATGTTCTTAATTTTGAAAAAAAGAATTCTAGCATGAGAACGACTGCCCTCTTGACTCCCCCTCTAGCCTCCTGTCCTTCTCCTCCTCCGTCCAAACATTCATCTCTCCAGCTCTCTCCTCCTTCATTCCTCCTCTTGGCATGCTTGTCAGGCTGACATGCTGGGAGGAGACAAGGGAAGACGAGACATGGGGAAGCAGCTCGTAATAGCGATGGCCTCCCCACATCAATTTGTTCTGGTGTGCTCCCATTACCATCTGCGATGAGGCTGCCACCAGAGACCCACAGATGGATGGACAGAGTAGGAGGAGGAGAGAGAAGGTGGGAGGGTGATGGATGAAGATGGCGTGGAAATAGGAGGGAAGAAGGGAGAGAAGAGGTACAGTAAGGAATACAAAAGAGGAGGGACATGAAATTAAAAAAAAAAAGTCTAATGATAAATATGTTGTGAAACAGAAAAGAAAAGGAAATGCAGGAAAAATAATGGGGCTAGCAAAGAAAGAAAAAAAGTGGGAGGAAAACTAGACTAAAATGAGGAAACTACAGAGCAGGATGGGGTCAGACTTGTAAAGAAAGGAGGGAAGAGTTGAAAGAGGAGTGTGGGTGGAAAGAATGGGAGCGCAGAGAGGACTCCGCAGGGTGGGACAGTGAATTCTGCCTGGGCTGCAGATGTGGCTGAGTGTAGTTCAGTACCAGCCTATTCCCATCTGTTCTCATTAGGACCGGCTCTATAGGATGGAAACCAGCACGGCATATTAGACACAGGTGCACACACGCACTCATACAGGCGGGGTGATACTCACTGTCACATTTCATCCCTTGGTGGATGAGACCATAGAGCAGTGAACCACAGTGGTCACAGAAGGTGGGACTGCCATACGAGTGAATCTTAAACTTGTGCTTGCTTCTGGGGTCCTAAAAGAGACATAGCAAAACAAAAACAAAAAAAAAAAAAAAAAAAAAAGAAATCTTGAGAAATATTTGATGTATTTTCTTCAAAAACACATCTTGAGTAGTAGTAGACTGGCTGACAGACAGAAGTTGTCATCCCGAGGACCACACGGCAAAAATGAGGTTGAGGTTGTTACAGTATTAACCAGTTCACTGTATTATATGTTACACCGTGTCAGTTTTTAAAACTTATCAAAACTGGATTCTGTAAAATCAATGATCCTCTCTGAAGTGAGGTAAGAAGTCATCCTTTTTATCTTTGCCATGGCAAGACTAAACAACACAACAGACTAATGAGGCATAATTAATGGTGAAGAACATCTTTAGGTTCAATTATTATGTAACAAAAAAAATCTGAAATAAATTGATGATCATAATTTAAGAAGTTGTGCAACTTTGACAAGTGTAAACAAAGTTTTCTTACAATCTGTTGTACTCTACTGTTTAATGTCTCTGCCAGAAATTAATGGAATGAAATGATCAAATTATAAAGAGTATCCAGACAGTTTAGATATTGTTTTGCCTCATTGACACACTAAACGTACTTCAGTTTGTGTTTTAGGGCAGCTGCATTTTAGATTTATGGTTAACAAATCACTATGAATCATGGGCATCATAAGGCAGGAGAGGAAAGAAAGAAAGAGAAAGAGAGAAAAACAGAAAGAGAGAAAAACAGAAAGAAAGAAAGAAAGAAAGAAAGAAAGAAAGAAAGAAAGAAAGAAAGAAAGAAAGAAAGAAAGAAAGAAAGAAAGAAAGAAAGAAAGAAGAAAGAAAGATAGAAAGAAAGAAAGATCCAGATGGAAAGTGACCGCAATGTCAGACCATTATTAGTACGTGGGAATGTGTGCCGTTCGGGTGTCATCGTGTTTGGTTTCAGTTCTCTCCCTCCTGGCATCCTTCCCAGTATCCATGTTATTAAAGTTTGTCTCTTGGATTTGATTAAACCTATAAAAACGGATAAAAAAAAAAGAAGAAAAAAAAGAAAAAACCTTTGCTTTCTTTCTGTATGCGCAAATCTATGAAAATTGAAATAGTCCCCACCTCTACCTCCACCTGCCTTGCTGCTCACCTGCAGCTCGATGATATGAAAACCCAGACATACATTAGCCCTGTTGTGATTGGCTCCTTTGTTTTGAGACAGCAGTACCAATGTGGAAATGCTCAGCCATCGCAGTGACTGCTTTTTTTTCACTCAGGATGTGTCTCAAGAAAAAATACCACTTGGACATTTTAACAAAGGTTAAAGACTTGATTTTCATTTCAGCGGATCTTAAAGGCAAAAAAACACACTGTTAAGTGATTGTATGGAGCCAGAGGCAACATAACTGAGCAACTGTTTTTCTGCCACTCAAGCTGAGTATAAATTGAGCAACTGAGGACTGGGGTTTGAAAACTCAATACATTAATATTATATAATTATATTATATTATATTATATTATATTATATTATATTATAGAATATAATTCTTGCAACATTTGCACATATACACATGCAGTTGCAGAAATTGTAGGGAGATGTTCATCAACGTGGCAAAGTTTCATTTGTCGTAACTCAATTCATACATTTTCCACTCAGTATTGTGATAGCTGAGGTTAGCTAATTTCTACTCCACCAGAAAACAAACATAGCTGTAATTAAAGCCCTGTAAATGAGGGTGGATAAACCCCCACCAGCTTCGCCTCTATCATGCTGAAATGTGTCAGAATCGCTGCATGTGTAATTATACAGGCCACTGACTGAGTAAGTGGGCCCACATCGTTGAAGAGTGCCCTTCCTTCACAAATGCACAAGTCAAGCAAACAACATGACCACAGAAGAAGATGGAGAGCGAGAAAGAGATAGCAAAAGAGAGACATAGAGGGAAAGTCTGTGTATGAAAGAGGAGGGAGTTGTTGAGTAGCTCGGGTGTGATTGGCAGGGGAATGACTCAGTGGCGTGAGGGTCCCAGAAAAGTCTAATTAGCATGTTCTCCTTTTAGTAAGCTTGCCTATTTTTACCCCTTTCCTCCAGCCTTTCTGTGAGGCTTTTCTTGTGAAAAAATAAAAATAAAAAAAAAACAGATGGCGCTGTGGTCATGCCCTTTGTGTCCTGACGAAGTCTTCCCTTTTGGGTCTTCTGCAAACCATTTTTGCCTCCTTACTGAATTAACACTCATTCTTCTCGATTATTCAACTGTGGGAACATTGAATTCTTCTTAAAAGAAACTTCTTGAGTGAACAAAAAAACGTCAGGGACAGAGGAGATGCTACCTCTCTTATCTACCTGCCCTTTCTTTGACATAATCAGCCCTATTCCTTACTTTCTTATCCCCAAAGTCTCTGGAGAGTGAGCGCAAGCTGTTTCTTGCTTTTATACGTTTTCTCCCTTCAACTCTCTGCTTCTGCTCCCCCTCCTGTTGGGAGTCTTGGGTGAAATTAAAATGGGAGGGTTTCCACATGCAGTCATCCAGAGCTGCAGGAAGATGCACAAAGTGAGCACATAATCTGTTCAGCGCCCATGTGTGCATGCCAGCGTGCATTTACTCCACCCGGAAAAATGCAGATGCACATTACAAACAGATATTAGAGACTTCTCTTTTTTTTTTATCTCCTCTTTCACTCATAATAGTGTTTATCTCCTTGCTTTCAGCAAGATTAGAAGATATTAGAAGATGACAACACCACTGAGCCCAAAATGACCTTACAGTGGCACCAAAACCTCCTTAAAAGCCTTTTGCAAGGCCAAAACCAGAATACAACAGATATATAATTTGTTAGAAATTGTATTTTTTACTAGTTAAACTCCACATTAAATATTTCAATAAGCACAATGCACACATTGTAGGCTATGGACTTCAATATATATTGAGTTTTGCAAACAACATTAGCAATGTTATCCTTGAATATTCAGATACTTTCATCTCTACCAAAAGAAGAATGACAAAGACAAGTTAAGCCTGTTCCCTTCTTTGATGTGATTATGTATCAAAGATAATAATATACATAAGATTTAAATGTGCAAACACTTGAAGAGGCAGCACTCTTGGCAGCTTGCATCATGGCCCACGCTGCCACATTAAAATCAAGTGTTTTGTGGTGTCAACGTGCAAATGCATGGTTGGAATATGGAGCACAATACCTAAATATTCCTACAGAAAAACTCCGGACCTTTGATTTCAGATCACCTTTAAATCAGCCTCTTCCTCTTCGTCAATTAACCTAGAGTCTTCTTAACAAATCACATGAAGGGATACAAGTCACCAGGAGAAAACTCTGCTGCGTCTCCGATTTAATCTGAGCAGTTCGACTCTTTGCTTTTACGTTTCTGTTGATCTTGCTGTATACTTAACACTATACTGCTTTAATTCATTAGACGCCAACCACCGAGCTTTTTCTTTGTTTACGCACCTCAATTCTCCATTTGTGTCATTTTGAATCAGACAACTAAGTTTGTAAACCTAACTGTACTATAAACAATAAGTGATACTAAACGCCTGATTACAACAGTGTTGTGGTGCTTTCTGGATTGTAATGATTCTAAAAATTAAAAAGAAGAAGAAGCGCTTTGACTCAGCAGCTGATGCTCATGACAGTTTCTCCACAGTGACTTCGGGGGTGTTTCAACCCCCGTGGCCTGGTAAAAGTGCTCAGTCATCTGTCCATGGGTGAAACGCCTTGGAGTTGAGCAACTGAATAAAAATTATGCTTGCTTTTGTTATGTCAGTTCACTCAGATGCACATGAAAACATGCATACACACAACAGCACCACAGAGCTTTCAACAGAGGTTTGCTACAGGAGCTTTGTTGACTGCTACGCATTTATCGTTGTTGTTGAGGCATGAATACATGACTCACAAATCATCATTCAAACACATGAGGTTCCAAGGTGGTTAGTCATGAAGCTGGGGCTCTGGCAAATGCTTTCACAAATTTGTGCTCGCAAAACACATGAAACACAAATGTCTAAAAGTATCAAGCTGGTGTGATAAGTCCTCATTACAGATTCAGACATCCTCTCAGCCACTCCAATAGTGGACATCATGCTGTGCTGGGAAAGATGCTCTCCCACAGCAGACCGAGCAGCTGATTCCAGACCAGAAGTTGGTTGCAGTCAGGCGAGTTGATCTTGTTGTCGAATTCTTCTGAGCGTAACGAGGGCCCCATCAAGCAGAAGAAGAGGAAGAAGTCGATGATAAGAGCAGAGTAACAATGAGTCAAACAGCAGTCTTGCTAATTATAGTCAGGCATTGATAGACACATTGCCACCGAAGATGGTAATATCTAATTACTGATTGGAAGTTATGGCCATGAAAAGTTAACTGGAGAGTGAAGAGGCTGATGGGACTCATGTCTGTAGTTAATTGGTTAACAGACAACCCTTCAAAGCTGCCTTCACATCTGCTTCATACTTATTGGGTTGACAGCTACAAAGATAAAGTGTAAAGTTTCATAATCAAAAGCATTTTTCAGTATGCGATCTTCATCCTTGTTTGATTTGATATGGTTATGAAGACAGACTAGCTTGCTTGTAAAGTATCTTACAATATCAGGTAGTGTCAGTTTTATTCATACTGCCAAATACCACAGCTCCCAAATCTGTGCAACATTCAACACCCTCTGTCCTTCAATCCTTGATTCATATGTGGAAAAACTCCACGCCTAAAAAAAAATGTAAAAGCGGGAAAATGGAATAAACCTTACGAGGAAGCATTAAAGGATCTCTACCAGGCACAAAGTAGATGTTGTGCGTACAGAAAAGATTCACATTGGATGAGTGTAGATCTTGAACGTAGGAAGAATATGTTCTGTGAAGATGTCATGTATATCTTTTAGGTGTCACCAAACAGAGAAGACTTGCGCTACATGACCTCCTCACCACCGTGAAAACCAGGCAAGAGCACAGTTAAAGCAGAAATACAAGAAATGTCTCAAGGCAGCACACTGAATCTCTCCAAGGCCACTGGAAAAGGAAAAAGATGGGAGAATTTGCCTGTGGGGTCCAGCACAATGACACTTTACCGTCATTACAGGTAAACTGTGGCGCTCCCTGTAGACAAAGTTTGGTTATATTCAGTGTTTCTTATCAAAATCCATTGTGTATCCTTAATTGTGTTTCATGTATTTCCTTCCAAAATTACATTTGTGAAGCCAATTTCTGGAATGTTTAATATCCTGCGTTGTTTGTATTCATGTTTCCGGACTTATAGTCTCCAAATGTGGTTTGGACCTGATTTGTAAAAATCACATTTCCCCTGTTTTTTCCTTTTTTTCTTGTGAACCAAACTTTCAAAAATCAATCTGGACATAACCAAAAACAAAATTGGGCTGGCAGTGTGAACAAGTCCTAAGTATTGGACAAGTGGACAATCTGAAAGCAGCAAGAGTGTTGGGCCCAATCCCAATGTCGACCCTCACACACTCACAGACTTTGAGGCGCGTTCCCAGTGAGTCCGCGAGGGTTTAGGGTTGTCCCACTGTCAAATGTTAAAAGTGGGCATCTTCTTCCCAATAAGGTCCGGCTACAGCTAGACCCTTCTCGTTGTCCCGCCCATAGTATGCCGCCATCAAAATGTAAACAAACAAAGCATGAATGATGTTAGAAGTGACAGCCTTTTCTGATAATTAACTAAAATGAATAAACATTATATAAGCTTAAATATAGCTCTATCTATCAAACAAATGTTTAAAGCTACCTAAGTGGAAAATTTGGCAGAAGAGATATTTTAGGTTGAGATGGTGTGTGTGTTAACAGAGACACTCATGTGCAGCCTGAAGAAGTTCAGGGGAGAAGCTTGACCTAAGCCTGCTCCATTATCCTGTCAGGTCTGATCTAAACTCAGCATAGACCGAGGGCTACTACTGGAACGAGCAGCACAGAGCCGTTTTCGAACAAACCTTCAGAATTCAAACAACCAAGAAGAATTTAGAAGAAGCAAACAGACAGATTGGAGAACTGATGCGATTTAGTGATGTGAATCAGTGAAGCTCCAGGGACTTTTTCTGATTTGTTGTTTTACCAAACAATCACTGGAAGTATTTTTTGCAAACACACATTGGATAATAGCACAATGGTCCCCAGATATCAGTGAGGATTTAAATCTTTCAAATTCATCAACAAACAGAAAAAACACAGAAACTACAATTATATTAAAAGACTGGGATACTGTGAATGTGTGTGTGTGTGTGTGTGTGTGTGTGTGTGTGTGTGTGTGTGTGTGTGTGTGCGTGCGAGGTGCTTACAAGAGCAAAGTTAACAACTGTACAGTTGCTATGGTGATAATGGGCTAGAGAAAATGAAGAAATAGATTGAGAGTCAGTGGAGAGAAAGTAAATCGAGAGGGAGAGGGAGGTACACCAGTAGAGAGTAAATCACCAGCTTAATAAAATTAAGTGTGTGCACGTTTCTGCAGGCATGCACACGAAAGGCAACAGTATCTATGGCGAGTTATATAAAAGAAAAGCAATGAAGAAATGAGCAGCGATCTCAGAGCCAGATGCACATGATGAAATGCTCCCTTTCCTCGAGGCTGAAGGTCAGCTGCTCGGCTGAAAGAAAGGACTGTGCAGGGTTGTTTTTAGCCGAGAGGATCATCAGTTATTCTCTACTGGTAGCGTGGAACCAAAATCAACTAGTGTTGTCAGGCTCATCCAAACATACACTGCCCACAGCCTCGACAGAACAGGCAGCAGTCTGACCCACGATGGAGAAGGGCACACACTGCAGATTGCACTCAGTGACTGGTTTATAAACAAAAGTGTGCCTGAATTGTTTAATGTGCATCGGTCTGTGAGGATAAGTAAGAGGAAGATGGAAAGACAGACTTGTTGAGTGTAAACCGACAGGCCTGGGAAGTTGCAAAAGGAGAATGGTGGGGGAAAAAAAGAACAAGGGCATCTTGAGGCACTGATGGTCCAAAACAGAAAAACAAAGAAAAGACAGACGGACCACAACAGATGTCGGGACAAACAGACATGTGGACAGAACAGGACATGGACGTCGGAGACAAGGCTGAACAGTCTGCATGTTGTTTGTGTGTGTGTGTGAGAGCATGTGTGTGTGTGTGTGTGTGTGTGTGTGTGTGTGTGTGTGTGTGTGTGTGTGTGTGTGTGTGTGTGTGTGTGTGTGTGTGTGTGTGTTGCACGTGGGTGGGAGGGTGGGTGGTATCAAAGTAATAACAAATCTCCAGGCCAAGAGTTGACACTTTGCTGGTTCGTGTCCACAATGTGGAGACAAACTGTCAATAATGCAGTTACACAGATGGACGACTGACAGCTTCACCTTCCAAACCTTCCGGCATTACTGTATGTGATGTTTTCTGACAGAAAGACGAAAAAAAATGACAACAATCGAATTAGATCTTGAAAATAATTGACTGCTGTTGTTGATTTTGAGAACAACTTAAGAGACATTTTTGCCACAAGGTCTTATGACCTTTATGTCCACTGAACAATGCTACAGTGGAGTCTCATGTCATTCAAATTTCTCCTTGGAGCACTCCAGGCTAAATAATATTTACCCTAAAGAGTAAAGAGACCTTCATAAAATAAAGGGACTGCCCCTTTAAAGCAGCTAACTGTTTTTCAACACGTTTTAATGGGGTTTTAGTTTCTACTCTTCAAAAGAATATGAAGTTACTCTGATGTCAAATTTGATCACAAAACCATAATCCATCTACAATCTCTCTTTTTCTCTTTCCCACATGCACACACTCCAACACACACACACACACAAGTTCACACCGAATCATTAAAACACAGACCCTGACAGCCGCCCGAATCCCGGCGTGGAGTATTGCTTCAACCGATCAATCGTATCACTTGTAGGGACTAATCTGTCTTCTGACACTGATAAAAACAATAATGAAGCCATGACTCAGTAGAAAAGAAAAGAAGACAAAGGACAGAGGGTGGCAGAACTGACATCAGATATATCAACAGCGGAAAACTGCCGCAGACACAATGAATGTGATGAATAAGACTCAGGGCGGGGAAAAAAGCAGACAGCAGAAGAAGCTTGTCTAAAGTCAAGAAAGACGGGAAGCTCCAGCTGAATTAAAAGCACAAGAAGCTGCTCATTATCACGCCATCTCTTTTACGGTCTCCCAGCTGACATTTCACACATCAGAAAAGACTTGCAGCAGCAACTATGACCCTGTTTGCTGTCTTTAGGTTCATCATTGTCTTCACACGATGGCTGTAAAAGCACCTGTATTGACTATCCATCACTGGTTTAATTAGCAGGATGACATCTCTCTCGCTCTCTCACTCCACCTGCAGCCTCCTGTCAGTGTTTAATGGGCCATCGCCTTCAGACTATCCCTATGTAGGCTCGTTATGTAAAAGTCAGATTCATAGCTTGTACATCAGAAACAAACTAGAAACTTTAAACACTGATACAGACAGAGGAAAGTTGTATAAAAAAAAAAGCGTTAGCCGCGAGGTTGTTTCATGCACAGACAGACTCCTTTTTTTATGCGATACTGTGCGGTTTCTAAAGCCACTGATGTTGTATGAAGTGATGGGGTGTGTGTGTGTGTGCGCGCGCGTGTGTGTGTGTGTGGTGTGTGTGTGTGTTTCTGCCCATGGCCTGCCTGTTCTCTTGGCAGTAAATGCATGACTTGTCTATCTGTCATGTGTTGTGTTCCTCCTCTGCTTTTCTAGTCTTGTTAGTGAACTAAACATCAAAGGGCATTAGTATATCAAATACGGCACGCACATACATGCAGACATGCGTTGCCACATGCGCACACACATTTACGCAGACAGAGGAGGAGGATATGGATGAGCTCATTAGTGGGAAACTGTACAGAGAGCAATGACGGCAATCTCCAAGGATACGATGATTTTTGATGATGAGATGTGCAGTCGATTATAGAGATGACTCAAACAAACATTACTGTGGTGGAAGAATTACTCAGATGGTTGAGTGAAAGTACGAGTACAACAACATAAAAATACTTTATTAAAAGCACGAAACTATTAACAACAAAATGTCCTTGAGGTGTCAAAAGCACTCAATCCGAGGAAAAGTGTCACTTTATATCGTTATACATGACATTATCTGCATTATTACTACAGTCTAAGTAGCATTTTACTGATGGAGCCAGTTTTGAATGATAGTCTGAATAACAGCCCCTTTCAGCTTCGCTGACACTCCGAACAACTTGTACACACTCTTTGACATCCATAATCACCCTGCTGCCTGTGAAGAGCTGCTGAGAGCCCTTCCCCCTTCACGAGCCAACACACACACACACACACACACACACACACACACACACACACTGGAGGATGTCCAACAGCTGCCGGGCAGGTGCAAACCTGACGAGTCACAAGAGCACTAACGTGCTGAGCTGCAGTCGCGGCAGCAAATCAACAGCTATTTCATTTTCATATCATTATCATCTAACTACCCATCTTCCCACCCAGACTCCCGGGTCTACTTTTAAAAGGGATATGTATACACCTAACCATCAGTGTATTACACGCACCAAGCTAAATGTACAGTCTAAAAATAAAAAGCTCTGTAATATCATATCATCGTAGAAGGCATAATGTCGACTTTCTGTTGAAGTTAAAGTTGAAACAGGTTCAAATGAACATTATATCCTTTTATTTATTTTATGCATAGAATACTGAATGATAACTGCTCTTTATTAATGAAACAATGAATGATTACACTAAGGTAAACTAATGAGTGATGCTTACAAAGTAAATAAAGCATTAAAAAGTTCAAAAGAAGAATTGAAATTATGAAACAAGGAGAGTGGTAACCACTCAGTGCTGTTAGCAGGTTTTTCCCAGTAATCAGGTTACCGAGGTGCATGAAAACACAAATCAGTGGTGCACTGACAACTACCTCCAGCTGCAAGTGGACAAAGTAGAACTGGCACATAGAGTTAGCAGATCAAACACACCTCACACTGGACTGAACGACACCTCAAATCAGTCGAACAAGTCAACAACCTAAAAATATCCGTGACTCATCAAAGAAGATAAATGTAGGCCAGTTTTGATAACACATAACTGCAATTCACAAACAATCCCATGGACTACATGTGAGAAACAAGCTTTTTCCCTGGACCTCCTGCCGACCGCAATAAGACTGTACAATAACTCACCTCTGGCAAAATCCATCACATAACAATAACACTGTTGACTGTGTTTCTTGGTTGTTTGTATATAATATATATAGATATATGCTGTACTGTATATACTGTGCATTTTATATTTTATATTTTTTACTGCTATTTTACTGCTATTTTATTGTTTTCCTATTATTCTATTATTATCTATTGCTTCTGTATGCTGCTGTAGCGAAAAAAAATTCCCCTCGGGGATTAATAAAGTAACTACCCTACCTAACCTAACCTAACATCGTTTTTTAACAGTATTACTCAACAAATCCTGCTGGACTGTTCCCTCTGCTTCTTTACCATATTAACCATCTCCAACAAAAAAAAAACCACCACATCTGTATCACACATACAGCCTCAGAAATCATCTACCTTCTTACACCAGACAGAGCCATCACACTTCATAATAGCAAACGACATTGAGTCCACACTTCACATTACTGCCGTCTGATCGGAGATGCAGGACTTGAAAATGGGCAAGAGCTCAGTCGTAGAAACTTTGTCCCTTGTGCCTCATCAGCCCTAAACAAACAGCCTCGCTGACTCCGTTGTTTGGATCTGAACATATCTGTATGTGAGTGCTTATATGTACATGGACACGTGTAAAAGTAAAGTATTAGAAGTGCAGTAGAAGAATTAAGTGGACAAAAACAAAAACACTCAAGCGAAGTTCAAGTGCTTCAAAATTGTACTTAAATACTCTAAATGTACTTAGTTACTCACACTCACACACACACACACACACACACACACACACTAAAATCAAACTGAGGAGACACAGGTGTTGGGCCCTTAATCTTTCCCTGTTGCGCTCTAATTAACAGTAGAGGAGAGATCCAGTGTTCAGATGCATTCAAACTACACCTCTGAACACGGCACACCCTTTCATCACAACCCAACTTTCATCATCAAACACAGCATTTAATTAGACTGACTATGATATGAGGCCCGCGTTTATATGTGTGTGTGTGTGTGCGCGTGTGTGTATATCTGTGTTTTGGCCTCTCTCTGTCATGAGCCGCTGCTAAGCTTTTGTGGCTGTATTCACACAACGGCCAAGCGGGGTCGTCAACCTGTGTGAGTATCATCACTTCCTGACTGGGGGTCTCTGTGACTGCAGTTGTCAAGCTCCATTAGGAGACACCAGCGACAGTAGCTTCATCTCTGCTCAGTGGTAATTGAGCTAAATTGCTGTGAGAGAGGCTGAGCTGTTTAGAGGATAGTTGACTTTGTCAAGAGGTAGTGGAGAATCCCACTTAGAGTAATAGGAACCCACTGTGCCTACCTGGCTAGCACTTATGGCTTCATTCAGTATGTAAACACAGGCACCTTCTGCTGTAACACACAGTGCACATAAAGCGTGTCCTCTTGTATCACACCAGGGAGCTGAATATTTGAGCTTCAGAAAAAGAAGCCGGTGGCACTTTTGACATAAAAAAAGGGCTCAAAGAGTTTTAAAAGTAATTCAAAAAGATGTTCAAGATGGGGTTTTTTTGCCTTCTGTTGACAGTAACATTAGTTCTATGTGGCTGCAGGGTGTTAAGAGACACTATACATCTATAGACTACAAGTGAAACTATAGTGCAAAAGTGGACACTGCATGCAGAAGGCTGCTTCATTAATTTAATTAAAAATGTTTGAATAAACAGCTGCACAAATTTGACGAGATATACAGTGGGTACGGAAAGTATTCAGACCCCTTTACATTTTTCACTCTTTGTTTCATTGCAGCCATTTGCTAAAATCAAAAAAGTTCATTTTATTTCTCATTAATGTACACTCAGCACCCCATCTTGACAGAAAAAAACAGAAATGTAGAAATGTGTGCAAATTTATTAAAAAAGAAAAACTGAAATATCACATGGTCATAAGTATTCAGACCCTTTGCTGTGACACTCATATTTAACTCACATGCTGTCCATTTCTTCTGATCCTCCTTGAGATGGTTCTACTCCTTCATTGGAGTCCAGCTGTGTTTAATTAAACTGATTGGACTTGATTAGGAAAGGCACACACCTGTCTATATAAGACCTTACAGCTCACAGTGCATGTCAGAGCAAATGAGAATCATGAGGTCGAAGGAACTGTCCAAGGAGCTCAGAGACAGAATTGTGGCAAGGCACAGATCTGGCCAAGGTTACAAAATAATTTCTGCAGCACTCAAGGTTCCTAAGAGCACAGTGGCCTCCATAATCCTTAAATGGAAGAAGTTTGGGACGACCAGAACTCTTCCTAGACCTGGCTGTCCAGCCAAACTGAGCAATCGTGGGAGAAGAGCCTTGGTGAGAGAGGTAAAGAAGAACCCAAAGATCACTGTGGCTGAGCTCCAGAGATGCAGTAAGGAGATGGGAGAAAGTTCCACAAAGTCAACTGTCACTGCAGCCCTCCACCAGTCAGGGCTTTATGGCAGAGTGGCCCGACGGAAGCCTTTACGAGCGACTTTACTATAAGAGACGACTAAAAACTAATCAGAGGAACACAGAGAAATAGAGATATGCCTGTGTGAACAGATAGTGAAATACTCCTAGAAGCTCAACAGATCCAGGCTTCTAGGAGTATTTCACTGTCTGTTCACACATTTTGTAGCACAGCAGAAGTCACAGCATCCATAACTTTCTGTTGAGAAAAAAGAAGCACAGGAGAACGGGAGAGTTCATGCAAATGTCGGTATATCACTAATTGTTCTTGTAAAATGGTGCAAGTCAGTAAGTCTGCGTATGGTAGATGTTTCACTGTGCTCTACCTGAGACTATAAAGTAGGATGCTGATTCTGTCTGTTCTCCGAGGAGACAGTCTTGAGTCATACAAGCCCCCCCAATGCTCAAATATCCCACAAAGTCAACTATCACTGCAGCCCTCCACCAGTCGGGGCTTTATGGCAGAGCGGCCCGACGGAAGCCTCTCCTCAGTGCAAGACATATGAAAGCCCGCGTAGAGTTTGCCAAAAAACACATGAAGGACTCCCAGACTATGAGAAATAAGATTCTCTGGTCTGATGAGACCAAGATTGAACTTTTTGGCGTTAATTCTAAGCGGTATGTGTGGAGAAAACCAGGCACTGCTCATCACCTGCCCAATACAATCCCAACAGTGAAACATGGTGGTGGCAGCATCATGCTATGGGGGTGTTTTTCAGCTGCAGGGACAGGACGACTGGTTGCAATTGAAGGAAAGATGAATGCGGCCAAGTACAGAGATATCCTGGAAGAAAACCTCTTCCAGAGTGCTCTGGACCTCAGACTGTGCTGAAGGTTCACCTTCCAACAAGACAATGACCCTAAGCACACAGCTAAAATAACAAAGGAGTGGCTTCGGAACAACTCTGTGACCATTCTTGACTGGCCCAGCCAGAGCCCTGACCTAAACCCAATTGAGCATCTCTGGAGAGACCTGAAAATGGCTGTCCACCAACGTTCACCATCCAACCTGACGGAACTGGAGAGGATCTGCAAGGAAGAATGGCAGAGGATCCCCAAATCCAGCCGTGAAAAGCTTGTTGCATCATTCCCAAGAAGACTCATGGCTGTACTAGCTCAAAAGGGTGCTTCTACTCAATACTGAGCAAAGGGTCTGAATACTTATGACCATGTGATATTTCAGTTTTTCTTTTTTAATAAATTTGCACACATTTCTACATTTCTGTTTTTTTCTGTCAAGATGGGGTGCTGAGTGTACATTAATGAGAAATAAAATGAACTTTTTTGATTTTAGCAAATGGCTGCAATGAAACAAAGAGTGAAAAATGTAAAGGGGTCTGAATACTTTCCGTACCCACTGTATATCAATAAATATTTGTAGGCCTTACTGTCCCCATTTTTTTCCATCATTATTTTACCAATATGACTGTGACATTTTTTTTTTTTTATCAAATTGCTGCATAATGTTGCATTAGATTTATTTATATTTTAAGTCTTTTTTATTGAGTCTTGAAAAACAGATTTCAATTATTGCTTTTTGTCCAAAAATGTTACGGGTTTTTATATGGGTTTTTTTCTGGCATACAAATTCGTGGAATTTTCTCAACCCATAATATTTTAGTTTCATCTGCAACTCCAAACTTCAAATTGCCAAAATTGTAGCTCTCTGGTTTTCACTCAACCACTCGTCCAAATTAAACAACAGACTACATGACTGGTTGATGGCATCCAGACGGACACTTTGTGCTTCTTCTCATCTGATACCACAACCGTCAGGAAGAGATTGCAGCTTCAAAAATAAAACTCTTTTCTGAGTTTACACTGCTATTTTTAAAGTGGTGGATTCAAATTACAACTTGGTTAAGGTGTAAAGTCAGGCAGCAAGCTGAAAACCTTAAAAGAAACTAAATCAATTCTGGGTTAGAAGCAGGAAATGAACAACAGTGACATTTTTTTGACTCAGACATCCTGCCAGACCTCCTCCCCCTGCAGACTGTGTGGCTCTACATAAACGTCAGCTGACTTTGCTCCCAACAGACAAGACTAGAGGGCCTCTTCACTTGAATGTTAACATGCCATTGTTGAGATTTGCTGAAACAATAATAGCTTTTTCTTCTTGGCGGGGGGTCTTTTTTCATTGGAGCAATGAATTTATGGCCAGAAAAAATAAATCTGGATTTGAAAAGTTATCTCTCATGGTGCCCTCGAGCCTCATTTCTTAGTGGAATTTAGATTAGGCTGTGGTTAACCTGAGTAAACACCTCCCAGGTGTGAAGAAGCAAACATTTCTCTCAGTGAAATTTTCCTGGATAAATCAGGTCAAAACAATCTAAAATACTAAACAAATGACAGAGGAGATGTGTCTGTAACTGCTGTGTGTCAGCAGTCCTGCCAAGGATCAGTCTCACTCCTGCTTTCTTTCTCTAAAGAAAGACTACAAACACGTCCAATTAGCAAAACATCACAGTCAGGAATTAACTAAATATAAAAACACCACATTATACAGAAAAGGGACCAAAACAAGAAGACCTTTAGCATGCAGGTAGAGCTAAAAATAATGAGGTAAGAAGCAGACATGCGGAGAATAATTGCTGGCTAAAAATATCCATAAAACATTCTTTCTCACTTTTTGTTGCTGACAGTCTCATCTGAGTTCAACAGAGTATTTATACACCTTTTTTTTTTTTTTACAGGACTGAGACAATCTTAGTTCTACAAGGGGCGAAAGCTGACTATTACCATCCTGTCATAAAAGTTTAAGGAGGAGGGAACGCGACACAATTTTTCAGGTCATCTATCACTTGACTTCCTACAGTGCTTTGCAACAGTCCCCGTTTTAACCCAGTTCCCCTGGTGTGTTTATTAAAGCTTTCACTTTCGAAAGAACCGGACAAGTGGGCTGTTGAACATACTTCCACGTTAATCACTGCGATATCGTCACGGAAACCATGGAGGACAGGCCCCATGTGGCCATCTCACATGGAAACTATATTTAACCAGTGCACAACATAAACACTGAAAACAAGGAGGTGTACGCTCATATCTATAGTTGTAGCGCACACACACACACACACACACACACACACACACACACACACCATGAACGTAAGAGGGTTTAGGTACTATTTCCTGTGCAAGAAAAACTAAGAATAATGACATCCAATCATATCTGTCACTAAAATGGCCGACTGATTCTGCAGGTAACACTGTGATATTTGTATGATGACTATATATTAAATCTATACAAAATGAACAAGTAAAAACAATTGCAAAGATGGAGGAGTACGATGAGGACTATGGAGTGCAAGCTTTTATGCATTTTCTCATTGATATTTCCTACATGCATTAAATACGATTTTTGAGCTGTCATAGCTTTACAAAGCCATAATGACATTTTGAAGGGTTTATTTGCAGTATTTGTCAACAATAATAACTTTTCCTTTAAATGATGACTTATTATGTTATTACTGTGAACCATTATCTGTTAATAGAGAGGTAGAAACCACCATAATACACTTTGCTGTGACCAAACAAAACATAAACCTCAGCTGGTTCTTTTGAAATGGACAGTAATATGTGTATGTGTGTGTCCCCGGGGCCTATAGCAACGAAAACAACATTAAGCTCCTGATACTTAACACCTGCTTTGAATTATGACCAGTGCCCTCAGGACTCTTCATCTCTTCGATAAATCCTTCATCTTTCGC
The DNA here is from genome assembly GCF_022577435.1 of Embiotoca jacksoni. Classification (NCBI taxonomy): domain Eukaryota; kingdom Metazoa; phylum Chordata; class Actinopteri; family Embiotocidae; genus Embiotoca; species Embiotoca jacksoni. The sequence continues at coordinate 6,562,570 of NW_027185285.1, forward strand.
GTCAGTGAGTACAAGGAGCGCGGCTTTACACAAGTGCTTATAGGCCGTGTGACGTCAATAAACAAACAAACTCTGGAAAGTACAGGACGCACAGTCACTCCATGGAGTGCATAAATTAAAGCCATGGCGGCAGGGGATGCAATCACAGACATATCGAAGTAATCCTCTATGACTGTAATGTGTTTGGAGGACGGTATAGTGATGTTTTTTGAAGCACATATTATCTGATCATTATTGTCTTCGGTGCATAATCACAATATTTAAAACAACAGCATAGTAAATCATATATCATTTTTATTATTATGTAAAAAAAAATCATACCCAGCGATGTACATAGAAGAGGAGTATTTATGTTTACTCTATTAACGGTGTATTTTTGTGGGCTGAAGTGAAGCCTTAAGTCAAACTGAACTTCATTGGTGGTGTTTGTTTTGATTTGAGTACTTTTTTTTTGCTTTTCTATTATTATGTATTATGTTCTATTCTATTCTATTATTTTATTATATTATTATCTTATTGCTTCTGTATGCTGCTGTAGCGAAAAAAAATTTCCCCTCGGGGATTAATAAAGTAAATACTTACCTCCCTACCGACCTTTTATATATAAATTGCAGTTTCCGCGATCTGCCAGCAAACAAGAAAAAGTACGTTGACAATAGGTTCGTCTTTAGTCTTTTATGAAGATGTTTATATCTAGTAGGATTACTTTGTATATTGTGCATTTATTAATGAAATATAACTAGTCAGAAATCTGCATTATTATACAGCACTTGGGGAACCACAGGAAGACTTATAGGTATTGGAAAATACTGTAATAAACAATGTTATCGGCTTACAATGACATTATGGTGTGTTATAAATGTTTAAATTACTTATAAGGGCTAAAGGGAACTTAAAGTGTTATCATTTTATCATTTAAGAATGTAATTGGACAATACAGTCCAATTGTACATAAATAATATGTGTTATATATCCCTGACTAAGAAAAATTCTAATTTCAGTTTCACGTATGCGTTTCATGTAAATATGTAAACAAATGTTCTGATGTCGTCTGTCGTTGTACACTTCTGTGTGTGGGTTGTGATGTCATGTTTCCTAAACCCTCTTACGTTCACGCTGTGTGTGTGTGTGTGTGTGTGTGTGTGTGTGTGTGTGTGTGTGTGTGTGTGTGTGTGTGTGTGTGTGTGTGTGTGTGTCTATCTATCTTGTGCGCACTAACATGTGTGAGCGTGGATTATGTCAGATGTCCTGGCAGAGTTTCCACTTTGGCCCCTGATGTTTCTGTCCAGCGTCCAAAAAGCTGACGATTACCACCGTACCACTTGATCGTGCGTGTGGATACAAACGCGTGTCCTGCACTATTTACGTCTCCGCAATTACATAAGCAACACAGCTGCTCTCTGTCTCTTTGTCCTTTCTCAATGCAAGTGCTGAACATGCAGCTTTCCCCCAAACTGTTGCACGAGCCTGAGCTACATGCAACTTGCAAATTACTTGTTGACTGAAAGCTTTCAGATCATCTAAGAGTTATGCAGCATGAGGTTGAAGCCAAAAGATCAACAGCTGGCTCGTCAGTGGGCTGCTAATCCACGAGGTGTTAGTGATACGGGAACATCCTCAGCTGGCTTATCCATACATACTATACTCTCCTGATTAGACAGAAGGGTGTATCACTGATTATATGACAGGTGTTCGCCTTACAGAAGATGGACCTCTGACCTGTGGCTGTACAGCTCATCAGAGATAAATGTATATGGCTTCGCTGTGGAAGTACTACAGCTTTAATAGTACTGAATGCATCTGGTACAGTGCATGTGACCGGTCACAACCATTCATTTGCTAAATGTGCATCCATCTGAGGGACAGTAAAGGAGGAAAATCAGGGATCTTAGTAAAGATAAGAAAATAATAAAACTGTAAGCAAACTAGAAAAAAAAAAAAAGATAAAGATCGGAACGGCAAAAGGTTTGAGGAGAAATGATTCTCGTAAAGATGTTTTTAATTAACAATGATTATTGTCTGTCATCTGGATGTACTTTGTTTTTAAACCAGATGATTGCAGATGCAGAGTCTGTGTTGAATTAAGGAAATACAATGACATTATTAATTATTTATCTTTGCAAATGAGGATTACGATGAAACTCCGACATGACAAGTGCAAACACAATGTTTTTCTCAAACACTACACTGGAAAAAAGGAAAAGTGACAGTCAAGATGTGTCACAAAAGCAATTTTTCTCAGAAAAAGTTATGATGATGCAGTAAATGGAATTAGAGCTATAAAATTTACCACGAGCTTTTTTGATTCAGACAAACAGCCCTCAATTTTGTATTTACAAAGATGTTGTTTGATGTTTGGAAAAAAATAATAAAAATAAAAATAATAAAAAGAAATATATATATATATATATATATATAATCACAATATAATCTACAGGATGATATAATTTCTCTCTGGGCACGACCTTTTATCCACCACTTTAATGTGCATTAAACCAGACTAAAGTCTAGTATGCATTTTTTTTTTCTCTGTCCCTGTCAAATTATTGTGACTGCTCCCATTAACTATATTGGACTTGGAGTATTGTTTGACTCCTTCACCCTCCACTGAGATACACGAGGTGATAACCCGTCCTGACATTTAGATGATGAAAAATAACGAGGACATATGAATGTCGCAGCGATGCAGATCCTTACAGGCGAGGCACATGACACATTATCAACCCACTCATTACACAAATATCCAATTACGCAGCCCTTGTGTGAAAACATAAATATTTCACACATCAATTTGAACATGCCACGGCTCAAATGATCGATCATTTTTTAAGGCAGGGTTTGCGGCGGCGTCTGCACAGGCCTGATTGCGATCAAGACATTTAGAGAACATTAGAGGTTTGGTAGTTTGGGCTGATCTATTCTTGTCAGGCTGGGCGTCTCAGACGGAGCTGACTAATGATCCTTTGGCCTCGGCCACGGCAGGAGGGATCAGTGACAGTTTAATGAGGCCACAGGGCTTCTGTGCTTACAGCGACAGAGGGAGAAGCAGGAGGGCGATGTGGTGGAAAACACATAGGGAAACAAGGGAGGTAAAAGGAGTGGAGCAGAGAGATATGCAGTAAAACCAGACAAGAAGAAAGGAGAGGGGAACAAACAAAGCGACAAAGCTTGACGAGAGATAAATGAGAAAGCAGGGAGCACGCAGTTAAAACAAATGTATGGCTGAAGGTGTCCCACTCCTGACATGCCTGTGATTTGCTGTGTGTGCGCTCTTGTGGAGCATCCCATACAGCCCGGTGTGTTTAATTATCAAAAAGTGACAACTCTGGTAAGAGGTTTTTCGTCCCCTATTTATCCTCCTCTTCTTTTTCTTATGTCGGTGTGAGATGAGTCACCCGAAGTAACCGTCAGGAAGGGCCATCCCTCTTGATGTCGCTGCTGGAGATGGGAACACCATGGGGTGTAACGCCTGCATCAGCATGTTCGCACCCAAAGACAGGCGGAGGAAGTTGGCAACCAACTGAGGAGTGTGGACGAGGATTGAAAGAGAGGGAAAATGACAGTGTGAGTAAATGAGCATTTATGGATCACATCCACAGATGAAGCTAACAACAGCACGTCAAGGTCTGGGGATAAAAGAAAAAAGGGCAGGTGTGCAACTTTGATGAGGGCAAAATAGTTTGATGATGAGGTCGGAATATGTCAATGTGAGGGGCTCCTGGTCAAAAAGTTGTCAGCACCTTTCAACACTAGTCCACAGAGGGAGACGCCATGAACTGGAAACTCGCAGCAGGACTTAAAGCATCTGCTGCTCATATGTTGGTAGAGGTCTAGTAGAGTATATGCCTTGAAGGGTTGAAGCCACTTTGGTGGGACCAACAGGATATTAATGAATCACATATATTTCTAAAGATAGTCAGTACTTCTGAACCCACCCTTGAGAGGCTTTGTGTGTTTCGTCTCTAACCAAAACTAACCTTACTAATGGTGTGGTTCTGTCTGGTCACTGCGACTTTACTATAAGAGACGACTAGAAACTAATCAGAGGAACACAGAGAAATAGAGATATGCCTGTGTGAACAGATAGCGAAATACTCCTAGAAGCTCAACAGATCCAAGCTTCTAGGAGTATTTCACTGTCTGTTCACACATTTTGTAGCACAGCAGAAGTCACAGCATCCATAACTTTCTGTTGAGAAAAAAGAAGCACAGGAGAATGGGAGAGTTCATGCAAATGTCGGTATATCACTAATTGTTCTTGTAAAATGGTGCAAGTCAGTAAGTCTGCGTATGGTAGATGTTTCACTGTGCTCTACCTGAGACTATAAAGTAGGACGCTGATTCTGTCTGTTCTCCGAGGAGACAGTCTTGAGTCATACAAGCACCCCCAATGCTCAAATATCCCCTAGCTAAATACTGACGGTGCACACACTGGAGAGCTAAAGCACACACAGGTGTACACACATTTCTGTAAACATGAATGCACACACACACAAACTCATATACCCCGAAATGCCTAAATATACCCAGAGGACTCAGCCAAAAGCCTTGAGACATGTTTTTCTTAAAGAGAGCATTATGTAATGTTGATGAGCCAGGAAGCGGAGACAAGAGGGCGGAAGGGTGAGGAGGGAAGACAAGGGGGGAGGGAAGACCGGTGAGGTGACATTGCCAGCGGAGCAGCACAAACCACGGTGGCTTTGTCGGAGACACGGAGGCAGACAGGAGACCTCAGCATGGCTTCTCAACCCTGGTGCCTCATGGGGAAAATTGATTGCCCTGTTTCAGCTGTAGATTTACCCGAGACAACCTCTCTTCTTCACCTAACCAGTCAAAGACCTCTTGTAGTTGTACAAATGAGGACTTTTGTCTCTCAGGCAGAAGGCAGAGGTAGCGTGATGTCGTAATAGTGCATGAAAACCTCTGGGGAAGGAGGTCAACCTGCACGGATGGGCTCACAGTTCACATATCCTTCACCCTAACAGCCAACTTTGTTTTCTTTTGACCTCAAATATCATGTTCCATAAACCTAAATGTCACTCTTTTCAGTTATAAACGGTATGTATATAGGTGTCTCCTATATTGACCAACATCCAAAAAATGAACACTCAACTCTGTAGTTCCTCTTAGTTACATGTGAAAACATTTTTACACATTGGTTTACACAACCTGCAACTTTACTGTTTTGATTCAGGCTCATTCCTTTAGGCCACAGTAAGCAACTGTTTTTAGCAACAACAAAAAAGCCACTATTTACTTAGCAGTATAAGCCGAGCACTGTATATGGAGACCAAAAACAGAGCTTAAAGGAGAGTGACTATTGGACTACATATTCAATTGAACACTGATGTTGCTCCGTGTCTGATGAGTATGTAAAGAGACAGCTGTTTGCTGACCTGCTTGACATTTTAGTCACATTACTATCATCTCTACGATCATCACTAACTTCAACCGAGTAGGTTTGGTGCATGAAGGGCTAACCAAACTTTAAGAACAGTGGTGGCAGATCAGAAAACTGTCACTTTAATCCTTACTTTAGACGGAAGCATCACACAACATTGACTTGACAGTATAGTACATAGATGATCAAACTAGGATAAGTTAATAGGTAAATGATTGCGTGGTGCTGTAGAAAGCTCAAAGAGAAGACGGTAAACGGCATCATTTTGTCGACTGCCTTTCAGTCCACGCAGATTCACAAATAATTGAAGTCTTGAACATCTACAGCGCCAATGAGGTTGTGCAATACAGTCAAAAGGTCCACAGAAAGTGAGCACGTGGACCTTGGGTTGAGATTGACATCATGCAACAGGCTTTCTTTTCAGAGAAAAAAGGTGGTATTTGACATAAAAATGTTAATTTGTTAAAATTATTAGGTGTAAGCTGTGAAATAGTCAAAAAAGGTGTGGGTATGACAAGAAGAGTCAGTCAAGATGAATGATGTATTAAATAAGCAAAAACCTCATTACAGTAAACAAGTCAACAGGTAGTGACCCACTTTCAAGAGAGCAAAGCTGATACGTGACACCTCTTAGCCAATTTTGAATATCATCATTCAGGGGGTAAAGGAACATGTATTTTGGACTGAAATGTAACAAAAACCTATTACACCCTCCCTCCTCCCCTCCCTGCCACCCCTCCACATCTCTCCTGTGGTCCCTCCCTGGTGCTGACATTAAACACTGAGCTGCCTCCGCCTCCAGTCTAAGGAATAGGTCAGCTCCCTGGCTGCCGTCTGCCGGCAAACACACACTGTTTACCCGCCTGTCTGCAATTACACACACACACACACACACACACACACACACAAACGCACGCGCGCGCGCGCACACACACACACACACACACACACGCACGCACATATAAACAAAGGTAGGGGTAGGCATGAGTAGATGCAAAGGCTCACACACCACCTGATATAGTGTAGGTGTACAAGTTATTTATAAAACTCTCATCTGATAAATTCAATTGCACTACTTGATTATCTGGAAGTGATGAAGTGCCTCGTAAAACTCCCAGCTGGTGTGTTTCAGTCTGTGTTTGATTGACAGTAGGGGTATGGGCAACAACATTTACAGTAAACAAACAGCAGGCAGTGTGTTATTAGCAGTGATTTTGAAGAATAAGGTCCCAACCAGCAGCTGACGAGCTTACTGATACTGCAGGTATGTTCTCATGCTGTTTAATGTGCTACAGCTGACATGAGCAGAACATTCTTCATGAAAAAGTGTCATGAAGAATGTTTTGTTTGTCAGCTTCAACAAGCAAAGGTGCAGGACAAGATGTGTGTTTGTAAGTTAGATAAAATGACTTTAGCAGGGAAGCTAATATGCGTTATCGTTTGTGGCTCTGGAGTTGTGTAGTAGACTCCTGTGATGTCACTCTGACTGTGCTACAACCAAACTAAGCGGGCAACCAACAGTGACGTCACCCATTGATTTGTGAGCGGCTGTTATGAAGCCTCAACTTTGACTTTACGGCTGTCGCTATCTTACTAGCTCGGAGCGGTTTGGAGCCAGAAGTGACCATATTTTGATGAGCTGGTCACCAGATTTGATTCAATCTGATTGGAAATCCGACCATACTACGTCCCGCCCACTGATTTTGGTAACCTGAATGTACTACAGGCCTGTCAATCAAACAGACACGCACCCAAAAATGTGCCTTTTTGAGGCCTATTTTCTAATGAATGATTCGATTATTTTCAGATGGACCGCCAGAAAACGAATAAGATGGAGTGACTTTAGCTAACAACACCATAAGAACTTGTGCAAAAACCTTGTGTTGACTTTATGAGAGAAGTTGAGTGGGAGTCTATGGAGCCAAAGGCTTTTTGGCACCAACCTCTTGTGGCACTCGGTTGTAATGCAGCCTAATATTTCAGACCAGGAAGCTACGCCCATTTATATTTTTATATATATATATTTATATATATATATTGATATATAAAAGATACTTGCTTTTTTTTTTTATTATTAATTAAAGAAATTAACAAGGGGGGGCACCATAATGAAACAAGAGAATAAGAAACAAACATTCTCCCTTTTTGTTTGTGTAGGACAAGATCTAATTTCAGTTGCACTATAACTTGTTTATAAATGTAGTATGGCAACATCCTGGTATAATTGCTAGGCTAAAATTAGTGACGCAACAAACCATATGTTCAGTTTACAATGATATATGGTCAAAGTAAAGCAGCTTATCCTCACATGTGAACAGCTAGAACCAGATAATGACTAGCTACTACTTGTCCTTTTACTTCCAATTAATTTTCTCACTTGTCAGCTGTCTCAGCTCTGAGCAAATGAGCATGCCTACAGCAACAGACATTTGGCCATTTGGAGGCAGCAGAAACAAACTGTCAACACAGCGTTTATGTATTATCACCAACCTGTAATCCAGGTGCTGCGCCAACATCTTTGTCATAATAAGCTACTAAAACATGTTTCCTCATGATTGTGTCTGTATTTCAACAGTTGTTTTTTTTCCCCCAGTATGACCTAATGAAGAAAAGATTAACATATTGATATGGCGGGTCATTTTTTTTGACATTTTGACATCAGAACATTGTTAAAGACAAACAGTTTGAGGAATAACAGGGAGCGGAGTGCTTTATCAAACGAAATGAATAAGCTAGAGAGAGTGTGATATAATCCTGCATCGCTAATGACCTGAGGTATGCATTTAAGCATTACAAATGCTAATATGCTACACTGGGGAACCAACTCGGTAATATTTCTCTGTGGGCTCAACTGTGAGCAACACATTTCACTTTACATGCAGTCTTTCTCCCCAATTATTAATATAAAAATACAGATTAAAACAGTTTCAAGTTCCTCATATTTTCTGTCCTGTGCATTACAGACAGAAACATTGGCTCCTGCTGACCAAATACTTTTCATACAACCCATGGGCTGCGGGCGGAGAGAGATCAAGCCAGGACACATATCTGCACTCTGCATTTGTTTGTGCGTCTATTATAAAGAGTGTTGAGAGCTGCGTTTATGACAGCAAAGCAGGTCTCGTGTCCCTGGCCAGTTTTCGCTGTTGCATTTGTGATGACTGAACGGCAATGCGAGCAAACTGCAGGAGCTGCTGGAAAGAAATGATGAACCTGAAGAAAGTGTGAAGAAAGAGGTCAAAGGGAAATGAAGGAGGGAGGGAGGGAGAAATGCTCATCAGCGCTGTAATGCTACTGTAGATTTTACAGAATTATGGACACCTGACAACCCAACAAGCTCAATTTGGTTTTGTTATAAGCAAATCAAACCAAAAACCAGACTTAATCTCCAAGTTTACTAGAGTCAGACAACAAAATTAACCTTGATATCAATTTCGGATTTGTTAAATGCCAAGGAGCAAGAGACACACCTATCAAAGTGACATTTCAACGTGAAGAGAATGTATGATAAAACTAAATCCACCTCTGTTATCCATAATCTCAATGCCCTCCGAGGCATTGTTATGCACATTAATAATTGTTGGCAAAACCCAATTTGAGCTTCATAAAATTATGCTCAACAGTGAGGTGTTGTTCACACGCAGCCATTACGCTATTAAATCAGGTCAGGCTATGTGGCGCGCTTTCTCATCTGAAACATTCCCCAACAGGCCACTCCAAGTCTTTCACCTGCTGAGAGTGCAGCTTTTATGATTATTCATCTTCTGCACTTCACCTCAGTGGGGAGCAGGATGTGGCACCATCATTAGTCTGCCTGCACTAAATGAGCTTCCATTCATTCAGCAATTACGTCCATCGATGAGTGCTTGTGTGTCTGGAATAATTAAAGACAAAATAGGCATCTTAGATGTGAAGCGCAGAGACAAAAGATTCTGTTGTTGTCGTCTGCGAGTTGGATAAGGTTAGACCTTTCAGTCAGGTTTTTGGACTCATTTATCTTGCGGACAGAGCATGGACTAGCGAGGTTTGTGGACATGTGGTATCACAGAGAATGAAATGATACATTATTCACTCAGAAAGTCAAAGTTGGTACAGCTGGTAACAGCCACTTACAAAGTTTTGCAAAAGTGTAATCTGAAGAAATGGACCAGGCGCCTGAGGTAAACAGAGGAAGTTCAACTTAAAAGAGATCAAAGTAGGTTAGTGTGAGGAGTACAATGGGTCACAATAACACAGTACGTCAGCCCAGGAGACACAAACATGTCAGGCAAGCCAAACTCCTCGATAGTCCACCTCTCTGAGCAACTCTTCTCTTCAGTAACACGGCAGCCACAAGCGCCGGCTCAGACTGACATTTCTGGGGCAGCAAACGGTGCGTGTGTGTGTGTGTGTGTGTGTGTGTGTGTGTGTGTGTGTGTGTGTGTGTGTGTGTGTGTGTGTGTGTGTGTGTGTGTGTGTGTGTAACTGTGTAGATGCCTGACAGAGATATGTAGCTAAAGACACAAACACATTATGAATACAAAATATTGGCTAAAACAAGTTTACCTGAGCAGTAATGTAAAGTTCTGATTGATTTAGGGGTTTAAAAGCCAGCAACCTTATACTCTGTTTTCCCACTTTTATATGCTTATATTAAAGTAGGTTGAGAAACAGAAAATAGGACATGCACAGAATACCTCCCCAGGAAGGCGACCAGAAGCTATCCTGATCAGATGTGCAAACCCCGTCAGCCATATCCTCTCAACATGAAGGAACAGTGGTCGAGCTCCTTCCTGATGTCTTAATTCCTGCCTCTGTCCCCAGTGATGAGGACCAGTCTCAGAGCTCATGACCACAGTTGAAGGTCGACACATGCATGTTGATTTGTGGTCAAACTGCTCTGCTCTACACCATGTTTTGATCTATTTTTCAGTCAGTAAGTATGCACAGTCTAACTAATCCAATGAAATATCAGTTTTACCAACTTTGTGATTGCTAACTGTGAAAACCTGAGTGTCAAAATATAATTACACACATTTGATTGACACAATATTAAGAGGTCTTTTATCTGATTCTGCACTGAAAAAGAGAGAAATAAGAGGACCAAAAAAAAATTTGTGAAAGGGCAAATGACCCTAAAATGTGCGAAATGAGAGAGCATATGTAGCTGGTAAACAGAAGGGCAGGTCGCACACACACACACACACACACACACACACACACACCATACACACCATACACACCATACACACCATACACACCATGCAGCCCAGCAGGAAGAACACCCCAACACTAGCAAACGATGACGAAAGTCACACATGCACAAATATACAAGTGTGATCATGGGCTGTACTGATACTCATCATCAGTCATTCCTGTAACTGTCAGTGAGTCGGTATATGTGTGGGTTTTAAGGCCACTTACAGGCAGGCTAATTACTCCTCATCTCCATTGTGCCCTGATTGCTGCTCCTCCTTTCGTTCAACACAGGCCGGTAGGCATTGTCCTGTTGACAGACACAACATACTACAAACCACATTCTCCTCCCTCTTCTCTCTCTCTGTTGCGTCTACCCTCTTTCCCCCCCTCCATCTTCCTGCAGGCAGAAAGCTCTACAGCTCCCAGACTTCCCTCTTTGCTCTATTTTCCCCACTCTGGGTTCATGCAAGGAGAAGTGACAACACTGTAGATTTCCCCCATTCTGCACTTGCCCATCTTTGCCTGACCATCCATGTGCTGATTCCTACTTCACATTACTTTTCTGGCCATCCCTAATGTACACTCCTCCTACTTTTCCTGCTTCTTTAAAAAGACATAAGGACTCATTTATGAAACATTACGTAGGATCCATCCTAAAAGTGTCCATGCGTTGTGCACAAAAGCCAAAACAGTGTCCTCAAAAAAAGAAATTAAGATTTTTAAAACCGCACACACGCACACTTTGCATATAACGTTCCCCTGCATATGTGCACGTAGATCAGCATCATATCCGGCCCTCTACACAGCCACATTTAACAATCAATGGCCAATGCAAAGCACCTCATGAATGTTGATGAGTGGAAATGAGCCTGCTGGTTAGTGGTTCTTTCTGTTGAATCGTCGCAAAAACAGAAGTGCAGAAATGGAAGTGCTTGTGTGTGAGGTTGAAGAAAGAAAGCATTTTTTTTTTTTTTTTTTTAATGGCCACAGCAATGGGGTCACAAATAAAATGGTCATATTCAAAGGTCAGTGAATTATTATTTTTTTTTTAATCCCACTATCAGTGTGTCTGCTACTGCTGGGGGTCTTTTGCGTGGGGGAGTAGCATATACCTCTTTCAGGTTCCCTTTTTTTGTTTTTGTTTAGGTATATAAAGGTTATAAATGAGTCCCCAGGACCTCAGGTAAAGCAGCTCTCTGTATTTTTCCACAGGAGAAGATTCACTAAATTCCTCTTAATTTAATAAAAACTTTGATAGAATCTCATTGCCCATATCAAATTGCCAGTCTGCTTTTTTACTTGATATCTTAATTCCCAAAGTCTTCACACGCTTTATAACCGGCTGCCCTGTCTTTACCTGCCCACGAAGCTCTCTTTTTCTGCAAGCCTTTTTTTTATAGCCACACTTCCTTCGTCCTCTGAAAATGTCAGGACGAGCACGTTTCAGCACACTTTGATTTCCCCTTATTAAAAGGAGAAAATGAATTCTCATCCACACATAACCTACTCCCATTAATTAACATTTCATAAGGAAGTTGGACATAATTGACATGCGAGGCATGTTGATAGGCGAGATGAATGGTTCTATTTGTGCTGATATAGTATCTGTGTTTATCTTTGAGATGATCAGGCCTTAATTACCTTCCATAACAAATGCATTGATCACGCTATGGCTGGAAAAACTGTGCTGTGGAACTGTTTTTCCATTAGCTCTTTGACTCTTTAACCTAACAAGATTTGAAACGAAGCGTCCCGTGTGCAACATGCCAGTGGTGTGGGCTGAAATGAGCCTGAGGATTTAATCATCAGTGTCCACTGATATTATGTCTGTTTTTGTTTTGCTTATAATTTTTAATAATTTAAACTTTATTAGCACTAACCCAGATGTTATGCTGAAACTCTAGTAAATCTCCTCTCTCTTTATAATGAGGTTGCACTTGTTTCCTCCTGTTCATGTGCTCCTTTTCCTCTCCAGGTCTTTGCGGTTTATTTAGGCAGAAAGCCTCTGTCATTGTCAGCCTGCAAGTGGATTTTAATGGGGCACACGGTTAATAAGCAAAAGGAAGCTCCATTCATCACTCATGCTGTGGAGTACACACAAATATACTGTACGCCACATATATGAACACACAAACACATACACACACACACAATGGTATTACATAATCACATTATTAAACATGTTTTCTTCCGGAAAGCACACAGAGGAGGGCGGAGGAGCCAGTTGGTGTTGTTTTATGCAGCTGTTGGAGCCACATTTCCTTTTTTATCTAGCTGAACCTTAGAGGAGAGGAAGAAAGCAGTAGTTTGAAGTAACAGTGTGGTTTCACTACGACCGTTTAATTAAAGCTATCGCAAAGCTATAGCTGCTATAATAAAATCAACAGCTTCTTGATAAAACACTGAATTAGGAAAATTAAACAGGACAAATTCCTATGAACAGTTTTGTTTTGTTTTCTCGTGAACAAAGTTTCTGTATCGGCAAAAAAAAGGTCTAACAACATGTTGAATGCATTTTCTTGTCATAACATGTAACTACATTAAAAAACAACACCATCCCATTAAGACCCATTAAATCAATCAGTACAGTTAGCACTGACCCAATCAGACAGTTAGGTCATGAGGTACTCAACCCAACATGAATCATGATAGTTTGGTTTTAAAGTACACACAGAGTGCCATATTATTGCAAAACAACACCTCAAGGGTCGACTAGTTTTACTACCAAGCAACAACCAACAGTGATGTCACTTATAGACTTGTGAGCTGCTGTTGTGAAGCCTTGAGTTTGGATTTTGGCCATAGCAATCATGCAATTTGGAGCCCGAAGTGAGCAAATTTGGATGAGCAGAGGAGGAAGGAGGAGGACGGTGGATCTGACCACACCATAATGACTTGGAAAAAAAGGAATTTACTTTGTATTTAATGAGAGAAGTTGAAATGGGAGTCTATGGAGTCAGAACCTTTTAGGAGCCAACCCCTAGCAGCCCTCTGTGGTATTGCAGTTTAAGGCACTTCTGTACTGGCCTCACTTTTCAGACTCGGAAGCTACATTCACTTTATAAAGTCCATGGTAACTACCTATTTTCATAAATCCAACACCTTGGTAGCTCACAGGATTAGATGCTAACACTACCTTAATATGACAACCCACATTCCACATACACCCAAGTAAGACACTATCTAGTACAAAGCCTCAGCAACAAGGTGTGAGGGTGCAGCATCTCACACTAGTCACATCATTCTTTCACATCTCTGCTGTAAATTGTACATACAAATTATAAAATGGTAAATGGCTGCCTTTAATTGCTATGGCAGCAGGCTACCATGCAAGGCTCTGTCGTGACCATTGGGGCATGTGGACAGTGACATGTGTCGACCCTGTCATTACTGGACAACATGCTCTCCTTCCTGAACCCCAGCCACTAATGAAAATAAATGACAGATTGTTTAATAATGAAACCATCATGAATGTAGGTAGTTGCAAACTATCCAGCACGTATTGTGAACCAACACAGAAAAACAAAATGCGAGCTTTGAGAGACAAATTGCTGATTTATTGGCCCACTGGCTCAGACCTTTTAAATTGTGGCCCACCCACTGCCGTGCGGGGCGGACGCTGCTTTACAGTAACAGAGGCAGGCATTTGCAGAAGTCAGCTGGTGGCTGCGCTACAGTACAGACACCCCACTGAGTGTGTTTTGGTACGGTGGCCATTTTTATAAACGCAAGCTGGATGACAGATAATAAGGGCAGAGGGACCTGAGGCGAGGAGAAGCAGACTGTGTGCTTCATCGTGTGAGTGTTCTCCGTCTCTCTGCAGCATAGCCTGGGGACAGTCATGTAAAACAGCGTTGGTCACACTCCAACATTTACATGTGCTGCATTTAGGCAACGTGCAATGTTTTCATTTGGACACCCCATCAACGGCACTAAAAAAGAGACCGTCTGATGCCAAGTGTATCCCTGCTCTCACACCCAGGCACAAGAAGACGTGTAAACATGGCAGTGTTAACACTAAAATATGTACTTACTGTGGAAAATATGTTTGATATATTTCCTGTGCAATTAAGTGTGCGACTTGGCACAGTCGACTGTTTACAAGGTATTCTTACTCCAAGCCAGGCAGTGTTGAGAGCCATTAATAACAATTTCAAATAAACACCTATTATCTATTTTCTGTAGTTTAATATCCAGATGAAGGTATTCAATGTTTAATATCACTGGTATTCTCCAATTCCCCATTACTGTTTCCTGCCTTGGGACAACAGGTGTACAGTATAACAGTTTCCCTAAGCAGCCCAAACATTCATTAACAAACACAGACTTATGTAACCAGGCATGTGACCAGTATCTGCAGATTGCAATTTGATATCTCTAATTAAATCAGCAGCTTATGTAATTGCTCACATTTTCCAGCTGGTCAGAGATTTTTGAGCTTTATTGATTTCTGATGATTAAAACATTGGACTTTGGTATCCTATGAACACTACATGTCATGAACAGTATTGTAGATTAATTACTGTCTTTACCCAACTCTCAACATTTTCCTTTAAATCCTGCTTTTGGTTTTCTTTGGTCATGGTCATCGTAATACCTATGATTATTTACATATATATATATATATCTTATTATTATTTTTTTTTTTTTTATAAATACATTTGTTTTTGCTTGTTTGTTTAATTTGTGGGACAAACTAGAATCACCCAGCTTCAACCTAAACCCAAACGTCTGGAGGTTGTTTTTTTTTCTCAGCTTCTGTGTGTCGGTAGACATGTAAAAGAATATAAATAAATCAACCAATCCGGTCGGAGTCTGACAGTGAGATTGCCGAGCAGCAGTCAGTCCAATAGTAGTAAATAAAAAAATTAATTTGCTCGTCATTCCTCTTTCGGAGAGCAATCTGTGTGGAATTACCAGAGGCTGTGTTGGTCGGGGACATCTGGTCTGCCTAAAGTAATGTTGCTTACTACTTAACACATGGACAGATTGTGATTTTTGACTGAAGAGCAGCCTCGTGTCCACAGCCCTTCAGTGTTACGGCCTTGCATAATCATAACGTCTGTAATCTAAAGAGCCAATCTGTTCCTCTTGATTAATGGCACACCGACAGACGCTCGTCTTTTAATTTACCTCCCAGACTTACATATTGCATTGAGTGAATGTCAAGTTAATTCATCGCCTCTGCCTGCTCTTGGGGTGCACTCTGCAGCACGTGTTGATGTGCTGAGCGAAGCTCGACTCTCTAAGCTGTAATCTGCTCTCTGTGCACTTCAGCATTAACATGTAGGGAGATTTTATATTGTGTAAGCTGCGCTCTGTAGCAGCAGCGTTAGCTCGCTCTCACAGCTGTTGCTGCAGGTCAGAGCTGAGCTGCTGGGAAGGTAATGGCTGGAGGCTGGGAGGCTCATAGCGCCAGACGCCACTGAAATGTAGGCTACTGTATGCAACGCCAGGTGAGGCTAATGCTGATAATACTGATGTATGTGCAGTGAGAGAGACAGAGATCCGAAATCTCTGATATTTGTGCAGGAGCTCAGTTAAAAAAAAATGAAGTAAAGCGTAAGATGGACAATATAAACATCGGCTAGAGGATGCTTTTAAATTGTCGGTGACCAAATAAGAGAGAGAAAGAATTCCCCCAGAATAGCGCATTTACTCAGTAACTGTGCAAGGACAGAGGCTGCAACCTTTTGGGGTTAAAAAACAAGACGCAGTCAGCTGTCACAGCTGCCAGCCGCAGAAGGAGGAGAAGAAAGAAACAAGGGATTTGCCATGTTTCAGCTCACCAGCTGTCAATGTGTCAAAGCGATGCAGAAACATGCAGAAATTCAACTCTTTTCATCCGACTCATTGGGATGCTGTGGCACTTTCTCTCTCACTCCTCCCTTCTATACAGGTAGACAGTAAGCAAATGACAGTTGACAGGTAGCGGTGCACCAGGCAACAAAAAAGCCAGCCATCTTGTTATTCGGCACAAATAAGCAGAGCATCAACAACATGAGCTCCTCTGGGGATTCAGGCATGCAGTGAGTGATTGTGTGCTCATAATCATGTCATCAAGACAAATTTAATATTCCGTGTAACGGTGTCAAAGACAGAGCAGCGTTGAAATATTATTCATAATAGTCATTTGTCCGAATTTAGTGCAGTAAAATAACGTATGCAAATATTTTTTCAGCAAGCACTAAAACTATATTATCTTAAAACATTAGACCTCTTGACCTCCTTTAATCATCACTGATTTCAACTGTTTACACTTGCTAAATATGTAATGAGGTTCAGTCATGATTTTCAGATGATTATGAAAATCATATCTCTATTTACAGACTTTGTGACAAAGCAATTTTCACGTAATTTAGCTTAAAAATCAGTAAAATGTTCTCCTATAAATAAATATTTGCAATTGAAAATAAGTAGCCCATGCCTTCAGAGACATGGTTCACAATACAGTGAGAAGATGTAAGCAGCATCAGTAGAAAGTATCCTATTGGCTATTCCCACCAGAAACTGACAGCTCAATGCTTACTGATTACATTTACATACAAATTTAACTATCACTAATTATCTTTGACAAGTAAAGACCTCATTATCTAAAAAAAACAAAAAAAAAACTGCTTTACTCAACAATAAACTCATAAATCTGTCGTCATGTGTAGTGTATGGGTAATTGGCCACAGCGGCACACAGAGGAGTCCACATGTAACATCTCAACAACACATTTTACAGCTTGACAGATCCAACCATTATTTCAGTCTTGTCAAAGTCCTTTAAGTCTTATGCTATTGTGTAACTGACAGATTTGTGCCTTCGCTTTTGTTTTCTGGTGTACATCCAAAAGAGAGCAAACCGCCCTCATTGGACCACCAATAAATGAATTACAAACAAGTCTGTCAACCCTCCATCAACAGACAGACATTGGCTATGACTATGGTGAGAGCAGAACTGCTAAGCAGAAGCCAAAATCCTGCAAGGACTCAAATTCTTGCATGTAAGAAAAATGGATACACATCACAGAGAGTTTTTCTTGGTAATCTATTCAGTATTCTGGCTGGAGAAGCCAATGGCATGAAGGAGAAACACAAAATTTGGATGAGATGGTGGATAGCGTGTTGAGGGGAAAACACACTGTAAACTCCACAGAGATTGACAACAGAGTGTCGTGAACTGCTGAGCTGCTGCTTTCCACTGAAACTGATGAAACAAAGTAAATAATAATAGCTCCAAATGTGCTTGTTTTAATATATTTATTCTCATTACGCGCATTATGTCAACAGTACTGATTCATATTGTAGAATTTAAATCTTCTGTCTGTCAACACCAACTGAGCCAATTTAAGTCCATTTGGCACGCTCATTCAAACAACATTTGTGATTGGTTCAATGATCAGATTGTCTGCCTTAAAATGCAACAGAGATGCATGTAAATTTGTCCCTGGCATATGGGACTGATGGCTGATGAGGTCTCTTGCCAGTTGCTCCATATACTTGACTACAGACTATGTTTGCCGCAGGGCTTCAACCCCAAATTTGGATATACTGTTTGTGCACAAAGGAGGACTTGAAGAAGAATAACATTGATCAAACTGTGGGAGCACAACAGACTGCAGACCCTGCCTTGCTTTCAACCAATTTTAACATTACTAACTTCTCAAAGTTAGAATTTATTACCAAATTCTTATGTTGAACGGCCTCCGGGTGTTTTTGATATTGCATCCACCCCCTTAGTAATTCTCCCTCTCTCAATACGGCAGTGAACACGACTTTTCTTTCAGCACCACACAGCCATGTGCTGCTGATTAATTAGCAGAAGTCACCTGCAGTGTTGGTTATGTTGGTTAGGGTCCCCAAATAGGGTGCAACAACAGCACTCCACGTACGGTTGATGATGGAAAATGGGAAATGTCGCAAATCGCTTGAGAAACAGTTTACTTGCACATAGGCAGTAGTATCACTATAAAAAGCAGAATTTAACTACACAACAGCTGCTAGTATAGACAACAAGGACAACAATGTCTGTGATTCAATATCCACGTCAAGCTGGTAGTGAAGGCAGATGTTTGTTTTTCCCGGAAAAGAGTCATGTGATAGGGGTGTAACAAATCAGGGAAGGACATGCCGTGACCATAGACAAAAAACGTAGACGCAGCATTGGCATCTGGATCGTACGTCAACGTGGCCGCCATTTTGGTCCGGGCAACTTGCTACCTTTCTCAGTAGGACACGACTGGAGTAAGAATGCTGGAGTCGTGTGCTGCTTGGCATTGTTCAAATCGCCGTACTATTCAAACTAGATCTCAGGGTAAAACCTTATACAGGTACTAATGTACAAGTGTTTGTGGTTTTATTTGGCCATGATAACACTATGTTTATGGCAAACTAATTGGCCACAAGGGTCAGACATAAATAGCTAGCGTCAGAAAATCTGCTCTATTTGCTGTCTGAATACAGAACAGTGACAAACAACCTTGTCATCACTGATTTACACCATTACAGGGACAAAACAGAATCATTATTATATGTACACTACATTTCTAGATGTTGTTTTTAGCGCATACTGTTTAAAACAGCCAGCAAACTAACGGCAACAAAGTAACGGCCTTGTGGGACGGCTGTTAACACTTTATGTTGCCCATCACTATAGTAATTAGTATTGTTTACTGGCACAACACCCTAAATTAACCATAAAATTACTTATTTTTGCGTTGAGCAAGTGTATCTCTTCCTTTCCCCGCAAACATTGCAATGTCAAGTGACATCAGACCTACTTATCGGAGTTCTCAAAATCTTGAGTTTTTACAATCCTTATGACAATGAATCTTTTCCACCATATAAGTATATCACTTCATGTAAGCCTAATGTTAATACACACTCCTCTCTTGAGTGTCTACTTGAGATTATAGTGTATAGATTCTAAGCAACTGGATGGAAAACCTTATTTTGAACTCCACGTTGATAATAAACATTGTAATATAAATACAACTAATTGAAAGCGGTTGGGAATTGGAAACGTTATGGTTTTTTTTGTCTTGAAAACTCCAGCTCACCTATTCACTTGTATGTGATGACAGCCCGGTTCTGCCCGGACCAATATGGCGGACGCATTGACGTATCGCAGCAACGTGTGGAAGTGATCAATGTGGCGTCTATGTATATATGTCTATGGCCATGACTGTAGCAAGATGAAAAATGCAACCTCTGTAGGTCTTTGAAAAAAGATTTCCAGCACATGATGAGTTGCTTTTTAAGTTGCCTCCCCTGCAATTTCTGGCAGTAGAACTAACTAACTTAAAGCCACCCAAAAAAGTCCAGACATGACATAAGGGATCACATCTGGACAGTAGCAGCACTGCAGTAAGTCAAGTCAGTAATCACTTTTCACCAGTTTGTTTCACTGTGCATTTGTTCAAGTTGAACAAGTTCCAGCTTGAGAGGAAAATTAGGTCAAAATGTCATGTTGGGTTTCAGAAAACTAGGATTTCGAAAAATTGTGATCTTTCACTTTTTTTCTTACCTTTCAAAAAACAAATATTCAAATGAGTAAATAATAGGCAGATTGACTGATAATAAAAAACAATCTTTAGATGCTGCCATACTTTTAGTCACTGGAGCTGATAATCTAACTTACTAAAGAATTTTTGTTGTTGTTTTCACTAGATGTTGGTTGCTTTGATGGGGTGTCGATATGGGTCATATAAGGCTTTGATATTGTGTGTGCAGTAAAACTCAGACTTGATTCAGGAAAAAAAATACCAGAACTGAGTCTTAAAACATATTTTTAACATTGTACACAATAAATATACAACACGTTATTTTTCCAGTTTCACAAATATGTAAATAATGTCCAGTATAGCAAAGACACTCGATACATCAAACATATGAAGCAGAATTTATGAACAAATCCTACATGAAACGCATGCAAATGCTCTGCAGAAGTGTTGTTAATGAACAGAGAAAAAGACAGAAGGCTGGAGAAGAGTAGTCACAGCAACAAGATTTCTTGGGGAAATCAAGTAAAACTCACAAAAAGGAAAAAAGACCATTTTAAAAGGATTTAATCAGGTCAACGATCCTATTATGGATATGTAATCTGGTTGTGAAACCCATATTGTTTCTCTGTGGATGAGTCACCTTCATTCACTGGCTCCAGAGTGATCCTTGACTGATAATACAGCACTATTTACCACCTACGCCTCAATGTGCTGAATGAAAAAGAAAAAGAGGAGGGAGAGCACTTTTCACTCAGATGCTAATGCGAACACCTCTCCGTTTTCTCTGTGTTGTTCTGAGTGGATCAAAGCATCTGCCGGAGAGATGACGCCATTCACTCACTGAGGCTGGTGCAAGGGTCACCCTCAACCCACAGTGGAAAGGGGCAGAGGGTGAGTGTGTATGTGGGACAAAAACTAACATGCGTGTACTTCCAAGGCTGAGGCCAGATTCAGATTCATGACACCACACACACCGATTCAGAAGCTGTGGAGCCGAGATGGAGGAGTGTAGATGGAGGGATGGTGAGAGGGAGGGGTTGGCATATGCTGGTGAATCACTGTCACTCACTCTGAGGGCTGGACAGCAAACAAAAACAATAAGTTTCAATCCAAAGAAACGTGTTAATGCATTGATGCATTAAATCACATACACTGTATATATCCACTGGAGGACACTCGATTTTGGTGTTTGTGGTAGAGCCACAGGAAAATTTGCTGTTTGGTTTGTAGCTTTGTAAAATTAAACATGCAGTGTGGAATTTGTGTCTTAATAATTACAAAAAACTGCCGACATGTGCTTCCATCAAAGGCTCTAGTGTAGCCTCCTCCGTCCCTACGGTTGCAGCTGTAAAATGGTGGACAAAGTGTTTTGGGCGTCACAATCCCTGCAAAATTTCTCCAGCAAAAATGTATCCATTTGCTCTGATTACATTTGGAAAGTCAAGTCAAACAATTTTATTATTTTATCTCCATGTTTACTTTGAAATACAGAGAGCAGCTATAGCCTTAATCAAGTTTGTGCGAACTCATTCAGCTTGAATGTAACAAATGTTCATTAATACATAAAAGTACCGCGCTATAGTTTAACTACGGTGCATGGAGACTGTTTTGATTGAGCAAAGTGTTAAAAACTAACAAGACTAAATGAAATTAAGTGCTCTGTATTTCTTTTTTAAGAGCTGTTGGTGTACGAGAAAGTCCTGTATCATTATTTGGAATTCAAAGAGGTTCATTCCCAAAGGGCTCCCTATTCACTGTGCGCCAAAGACAGTCAGTTGATAATGGGCACAAAAACAGGCGTGCCAAAATTCACAATGGGCACTTGAAGCCAGTAATGTAGGTGTGTGTGTAAGTAAGTGAGAGAAAGAGATAAAAAGAGAAGCAGAAAAAGACGATGAGAAACAGTTCAGCAGGAAGACAGACAGACGTAGCAGAGGAGATGCATGGATGAACAACAAGAAAGTAGCCCAGGAGTGATACAGAAAATGAAAAATGGGTCTCGGAAGGTAGGAGACAAGACTGATAACTATTAAAGCAGAAACCAAGATGAAAAGAAGCCAATACAGAGCAATTGCTTTGATAAACAGTGGACATTAAACAAAAGTGTTCTCTTGAATGCCTGGGGTGTAAACAGCTTCACTAAACTGTCTACTAAAAGATTTGAATGGCTGCGGATGATATTTAATAGGAAAACCCTGAAAATCAGCAGAGTATCGTTGCTGCAGTAATCAAGTGTGTAAGACAATGTGTCGTTAAAAACACAATGTGATTCTTATTTGTGAGAGAGTGTGGGTACGCTTCCTTGTCTTAATTAGCTCAGCAAGGAACAATTCATTAGCAGATCTTTCAGTCTGGTGAAGCTCAACACTCAAAAGTAATGGGCTTTTTAGGGTTTGCACTGGTACAGTCGCGATGGAAAAAATGCAAATGACGGGCCAGTGTGTGTGTGTGTGTGTGTGTGTGTGTGTGTGTGTGTGTGTGTGTGCTTACAGTATACATGCAAATACTGCTTGTGTCATTGTGG
Source organism: Embiotoca jacksoni (assembly GCF_022577435.1). Lineage (NCBI taxonomy): Eukaryota > Metazoa > Chordata > Actinopteri > Embiotocidae > Embiotoca > Embiotoca jacksoni. The sequence continues at coordinate 6,585,163 of NW_027185285.1, forward strand.
ATTGATGGCCTTGCTGTTACTGGTTGCGTGTCAGACATCAGTGCATGCTTTGACTGTGTTGGACCTCCACCTCTTATCTAACCAAGGACAGATCCCTTTCCTGGCCTGCGGGAGGAGGGAACTGAGGTTCGACTGTTACAGCAGGGTCGCACATGCATCCTGAACAGAGACACTGTAACCCAAGGGACCACAGAAGCCAAACTCCAACACCGCCCTGAACCGGCAGTGTCATATGGGCTTAGAGGAAAGAGAGGAGACTAATGAGGGATAATGTTATCACGCCTGATGTGTGGATGCAAAAATAGTGGATCCACAACAGTGAATGTAACAGAGAGGTGCTTCACATGACTACAGATGGTTGACTTCATAAAAAGTGATATACAGCAACACTCTCTTCATATATTATTGTTCTAAAGGTGTTTCAAATGGTCTAAATTGACTTCTCTGTGTGAAACTAATAAGAGAGGCTCTATCATCTTCTACTGTCTGCGTGTCAAGTTGAAATTTAGACAAATAAATAAAAACCATGTTGTCTGTAGGATCTGTCTGCCTGGACACATCCATGTCTGTCCAGACTCATATAATAAATGTAATGAAGACTCTTAAGGAAAAAGGGAAGGGATATATGAAGAAAATGAAACTTTGTTGCTCTTGTGACGGCCCCTGCCTTACCTGCTGGTGTGTGCGTGTGTGTGTGTGTGTGTGTGTGTGTGTGTGTGTGTGTGCGCGTGCGCTTTTGTTTATCTTTTGTTGTCTTTATTTCCTTATTAAATACCTTTTCTGATCGCCATCATTCTTGTCCCTCCAGTTTATGTCATAGCTTAAGAGCCAGGGTTATGACACTCTTGTTTGGCTATATGCCTACTATATTTGTGAGTCAATTCTTTAAGTTAAACAAGCAAAGTCAAATTTATTGTATGTGTGTTCACATGTTCAGCCAATAAAGCTAATTCTAATAAAGCACAAAGCTGTAGCCACGACGGTGGACGATGCTTCAAATATGGATGCAAAGAAACTCTAAAACGTGAATGTTGCACACTCATCTTCATCCCGACAGCACAGAAGATCTATATACTCAGGTGTATGGACATATAGAGAAAAAGCTGGAAAGGTCCCGCATAAAGTATGTACTTACATCTGTGTCAGGACCTTTGTCGGCTCCAGGACAGGAGAAGCTGACGAACTCATGGCACCGTTTGTGGACCACAAAACAGCACACTGAGAGACAAAAAGGAGAATTTTACAGTGAGCTGTTCATCTCATCTTGTTTTCACATGCTCATAAAGTGCATTTGAACATTAAATCTGCTTCTTACATGGACACAAAATAAGATATCCTTATTCTGTGTCATGCAAGTTATCAGTCAAATGGTTAAGAGATAGAGAAAGAAATAGAGAGAGAGAAAGGCAGTAAGCGAAAGAACATGCATGCAGATTATCATCAATCATACTCAAAGTGACTTTGGCAAGCCTCTCTCGAATGGACACTCAAATGCTTACAGACAAACAGACTCCAGTGCCTGTGTTCACCCACACTCACCCACACAAAAAATGTCAGTATGTGATCTCGTGCATTCTGCAGCCCTCGGCTCTTAACAATCTGTTAGGGTTGCTGCTGGTCGTATCATTGTCTCCCACTGAACTGGGATGCGCCTGCACCAAAGTGTCAGTCAGCGTGACATGGCTGACATAACACCTGACGCTGCTCCCACGTCAGCGACAGTGGCATTTACATTTGCACGCCGCCACAAGTCTGGAGGGAAAAGCAAAAACGTGGACATCTGTGAGAGATAGCTCACAAGCTGACTCGCACTCTGTGTCCCCAACTGTATTTATCTTTTCAGTCCCCATTCTTTCTTCTTTTACATTTTCACATAAGCTTCGCTTGTTGACAAGCTGCCTACATGTGTTTTTTGTCCTTAACTCTGCCAGCCAAGTCGCAGTTGCCAGCCAATCCGACGGGCATCGGTTAAAATGAAATAAAAGAGTTTACTGAGAAGTCCAAGAAACCGCAGGGGTTCAGCTAATTATACATATTTTGGACAGACAGACAGATAGATAAAATAATCCTTTTTATTGTCCCTGGTACCATCATTAGTATTTTTATCATAATAATGTTGTTGACATCAATATAATCCTAATCCAAACCTGATACTACAGCATTTCTCTTTGGGTAGGCTACATGCGTCCTTGCTGCTGGTGTAGTAGTGGGCCTGTGGCATGGTGCAGTATGAATTCATCTCTTTGACAAATAAATACAAAACGAAGCAGAAACAGTGGAAAGGCGGATAAAAAGATCAGCAAAATAGTAGCCCACAGTGATTTATCCTTGCTCTGAAGTTGTCATCAGTGCCATTTGTCATTTTCATAAAGTACAGTCCACAAAAACAGAAGCAGGCTGGGTTTTCTGTACAAGTGAAAATGCAGACGGCGAGGATTTCTACAACCAGGTTGGTTTCTCAACATCTATCACAGGGATTGCCATAAAATGTTGTCCAGATATTCCTGTTTTCAAGAGGATGAATGCTACTGATCCTGGTGATCCACTGACTTTTCCTATAGTTTCACCGGCAGGGTGACACGACTTTAATACAGATACGACATAATACAATACCAATTTTATGAATCCATTTTGACCAAATTAAAATTACATCACATATTAAAGTAAAAATTGTCAGCTTTTATGCTGTTGAGAATGTTAGAAAATAACTCCGGTGTGTTTATAAAGCTACAATTTACAGATCTACTTTGAAGGCCTCACATTCAGACTATTGGTACTTTACAATTTACAGATGCTCCCTAAATACATGTAGGTTATTGTTAGATGGTGCGATTTACTAATGTCCTCTAAACACCTCACATACAGACTATTTACTAATTACCTATTAATAGATGCCATTTTCCGTATATAAAGATGGAAAACAGGATGGGCAAATGCTGGAGGGCTTACAGGGTTTCGAACAGCAGCCATTTCTTAAAAAATATATATTTTTAATTACTCATAAAAGGTGAGCTCAAGATCCTTTTTTTCTTGAAAGCTCGGGAATCAAACCAGTGTTGAAATCACATTTTATTTCCTGAAAGAGTGTCAAATCAAATTCTGACCTCAGAGCATTCATTCTCACTTCATATCCTCCTCCAACTTGCCACCAAGTCAAACTTTCAATGCTCCCATCCCACATCCTGCCCACTCAGCAGCCATCAATGAAATTAAGATAACATTTGCTTACATGCAAAAGAAGAGTAGAACACACATGAAATCTGTTGTGTGTGTTTTCATCTACTGTAACATGTCGTTTTACTCAGCAGGATTAATTCAGAGTGCAATCATCAGGTTTCTCTATTCCTCCCTGCAGCCTACTTACAATCTGTGAATCATGGGTGTAATGACGTCCGTGGTTCTCTCTCTCCCTCCATCCATCAGCACTCCTCACACCCTCGGCCACACACCCACTTGCCCATCGCTGCCTCTGTTTAGTGCTGATCTCAGACCCGTTCGGGTGGCTTGTGTTGAGCCAAGCAGATTGTCTTGACACTGATCCCAGTTCAGAGGTGAAGGAGGGCCTCTAAGCTGTGTATAGTGGAAGGGATAAATCTAGCTTTGGACTGTGTGTGTGTGTGTGTGTGTGTGTGTGTGTGTGTGTGTGTGTGTGTGTGTGTGTGTGTGTGTGTCAGGAAAGCTTACCCACACTTACACAAAACAGAGACAGCGTTTCTCTGTGACTATAATCCTTGCTGTTGACTTTCATGGGCATGCACACACAATGATACACACATGGATTTGAAAGCTATCTTAAGAAAGTAGGAGCCAATATGCTGCAGTGGCTGAAACACGGAGGCATGCTGGAAGCTTACAGGAGGTTACATGCACCCCGCCAATCAGGAGAAAGCTACAAAGACACCTCACACGCCTTATACCTGCTCTGCATGGGCTGAAGCAACAAAAATGTACGTTGTTTTTTTTTATCCTCTAATATAGTGAGAAAAAAAGAAGAGGAAACACAAACAAAGAGAAATGAAGAGCTCCTGATAAAAATGTTTTTCTAAATTTAATGCCACTGTAATAAATCTTGTCTGTGACTCAGGCTCAGGGAACTGACTGGGAAACTCAGTATTAAGAAGTGAAATTGTCTCCAGATGGTTTAGTCCATGCAGGGAGAGCTGTGTGAAGCTGCAAGAGCAGAGGTGACACAGTGACATACTGTATAGTCAGGGATATTATGATTAATTACTACGGGCTTTGTTTCACCAGCCTAATTGCATAAGCACAGAGATAAGGGGCTTTGGCATTACAAAGCAGCTTACACAACACAAACCCATTCTTTTGAGTGTGTGCAGAAGGTGGAACACGCATTATGCCCTACATTTGCATGCATAATTTGAGTGCCTGTCTTTATAGGTGGCATATTCCCACACATACCGTCACAGCCATATCCCTATCTACTCACTGTTGATCCCTTCAAGTGTGTATTTAGCCCTTGCTAATCTGGTGAAATTGATAATCTACCGAGCCGCTGTTAATAGAATTATGTTGTGCTGCTGCCCGGAAGAAAAGCTTGCAGCGGAGATACGGGAGAGAGGGCAGGACACCTGCAGCACAGAACCAGCTCAATACCCGCCGTACACATTCAATTGATCTGGGCCCCCGGAGTGCATCTAAACACAAAGAGAGCTGAAGCTTTGATCTGAGATCCACAGGAGGAATGCAGGGATGTGTGCGAGATGACGGATGAATTGGCAGAGAAGGAGGAAACAAATCTACAGAGGTTTAGGGTTTCCTATAACTGTAGAGATGGATGTTTCGAAGGGAGTCAGAGATGTTTTTATTAGTTCAAACGACTGCCGTGCTCTCCCCTCTACATCGTTTTTAGTGGAAAAATTGTTGAAGTGACGTTGGGTGACCACTTTGTCACCTAGCTTTGTCACCATTGTCTGCGAATAAAGATCAAAATAGTCATTGCACCTCTCCTTGTGCAATTCACTTTAAAATAACACAAAGACAAGCTTCCTCTCGACCAGGTAGGTGATTGTGTAAAACGCTCTGCTCTCCCCGCCCCCTGCCCCACCCTTCCTCATATGTGGTCTTTCTGTAGCAGATTTTCTGTCATTAAACGCAAGAATAAATGGCAGAAAGGAGAGGAGAGGGGAGGAGAGGAGAGAGAGGTGTATTGTCCTCTCTTGGTTATTTTTAGGCTCGATTCTGGCCAGGGCTGGAACAGTGTGTATTGAACCGCACCGTGGTGGAGAAGTGAGGGAAGACATTTCCTCTGCACTCCTCTACACCTGGCCAATGGACACTATAAATACATGGGCGGCATATGCTGATACACACATCCATATGCAAACACAACAACACACTTGAGGCCAGCATGTATGTGACAGAGGAGTGAATGATGAATGGAAAGCTATTCCTGCAAGGTGGTATAAGTACAGAATGAAAGAGGTGGAAAAAGCTGAAAGATAACTATGGAGTGAACGGGCCAATAAAAGAGCTGCGTCCTTCACACGGCAGAGCTGGCCTGTGTCGAGTTCTCGTCAAACTTTGATGACGTTCAAAGGTGAAAGAGAAACTACATCCATCAGTTGTTTACCATCCTGATTAGTTCCCGTCGCCTTCTGCTCTTACACTGGAACATACATGATTTAATATGAACTTCAAAGGGGGGTTAGTAGCTTCATACGGACAGGCTGTACCTCTGCACACGGTACGAACAACTTGGGAAATACAAAAATGCTTTGCAAACAAAGACAAGAAATTTATTCTCTGTTCAACACTTAAACATTATCATACCGTGAGCAGATGTGTAGAAAAGTGTATCACTCCACCCTGTCAGTATCACCACAGAAGCTCTTCCAGAAGTCTCAAACTCTTATAGTGACCTCTGAACTCCTGCCTTTGCAGTGAGTGACAGATCTGAGATTCTCAAAGCCCCAGGTCACATGACCCATAACCACCAGATCTCTCCTGAGATCCACAGTCCACCACAGTGGACTGACACACTGACAGTGCAAACAGTCATAGAGGCTCCATGCAGCAGTGGCCTTTTTAGGTTATTTTGTGCAGTGTAATATTTTACTTAACTATGGATGTGTTGTTTGAATGTAGGCCTATTATTTTAGGCAAATGCAGGCATACACATGGCACTTTTTTCAAAAAAGAACTTATTTTGGTTAAAATGATCTGTATCTCTGGTTAATGTTGAGCCACCAACGCTTTGTATTAATCCTGGATTTACAGGATTTCAGTACCTTCCCATCTGGTTATGATTTTTACAAACAGTTTCTCAAGTGATTTCCCAGAAAATGTATTATGTGATTTACTGGAGATTTCTATTTTAATACATATACCACCACTCACTCCTATACAGTATGAATGATAATGTTTACATGAACACATTTACAGTATCTGTTTCCCACAATAAATGCTCCTTATCTAAATATACTTTGATATTTTGTTGCTCTCAGATTTTCAGGCACCAATAAACTTCAGATGCTTTCAGTATTTTAGGTTAGGTTAGGTAGTTACTTTATTAATCCCCGAGGGGAAATTAATTATTTAATTATCTCAGCATATTTATAGTTTCTCAGATACTTTTACAGCATTTACACTCTAGCTAGCCAGAAACTAAGGTTGCTTCATTTTAAATGTATTTTTTACAATCAAAATCAATTTTAAAAATCCCAAATAAACTCTGGGCAAGACCTGTCTTGTATTCTAGTGTATAATCAGAACAGATCTTATAAATAAGATGAGCTGTGTGAAATACATGACAGAGTTTGAAGACAGGGAGGTCACCTTCAAATTCTATAAGCACGAAAAACCCTAACCCAAGTAATGGCAAACTGGTTCACAGTTACAAACTGTGGCAACACTGTAGCAGACTAAATTGCATCAGTATATCACAATATAAGTCTCTGTCCTTTTGCCACCACCCTTGGGAGATGAAGTGTTTGTGATATATACTGGCAAGCAGCGTTTACCTGCAGAGGAAGGAAATGAACAGAGCTGCAGCTACAACAAAGGCCTGGAAACTCAATTTCAACACATACATTCAATTATGCATGCTATAGGCACACAAAGGACAGAGCTTGGACAATAAGGACACAAACACCGTGAACAGTGAAGATATGACCTTGAAAGCAACAATTAAGCTCACAAAGACCACTGATGGACTAAATAGCAAGAAAAAAAGAAGAGAAGTGAATGGAAGAAACAATAGAACAGAAATAAAGAGATTGGAAGAGATAAGATTTGATGAGAACAGAAAAGAGCAGAGCATAAAAATCTTCCTCCGTGTGTCCCAAAATTAGTAAAACTTCCTTCAAATTCGGTTTGTGTCTAGCAATTATCTCCATCACCACAATAACCTGCTGTATGAATATGCATTTGTATTTGATTGTTTATATATGTGCATATATAAGAAATGTCTGCATGCCAATGTGAAATTGCAGAGAACAGAGTAGAAAAGACTTCTGGCGAGGTTGAGCACAGTAGGAGGACTACTCAGTTTTTAAGAAAGCAAAACCAAATAGTCATCACAATTTTATTGAAAAGAAAGAACAGAACTCGAATAATCCCTTCGCCAACAAGTCAGATTGCAGTTTACATCCACGTCTGTCCAGGTGAATATAATATATATATGGTGAAGACTTTAAAGGAATCCATGAGTTCACATGTTTGGTCAGTCAAGTAGATTGTAACAGAACACAAAGTTATAGTCAGAAAAGTAAACAATGCTTTGAACATGAATGCAAAGAATGTACAAACTCTAAAACAGGGAAGCTTCACTCACATTTTCAACCCAGAAGATAAAAAAAAATCCACACAAGATTAGTGTCACCAATTCAGTATCCGACCAGATGTGAAACATTGCCACAATCTCTCCTTCTGTTCCTGAGTTGTGGTGTTAAATAATGGCAAGAAAATCATTTCTTTAGAACATCATGATGTCACAGTAAGGTTGACCTTTCACCTTTTAGATAAAAAAAAAAAAAGGTCCTTACTTTACCATTTTATCTGATTAGATATTTGTGAGAAATGTTGTCATAATTAGCATATGATTTGTAGAGTTATGGCTACAAACATGTTTAGTGAGGTCACAGTGAACTTTGACCACCAAAGTTATCTCCACTTGAATTAAATTTTCCGAGTGAAAATTTATGCCAAATTCGAATAAATTCCCTCAAAGCGTTCCTGAGATATTGTGTCGATTGGGGCACACAGACAACTACCTAATGCCTCTGGCCTGGCGAGCAATAAAACAAGGAACATCTGTTTGGCTGAGAACACATGGGAGGAGTTTAAATGGAATTAAAGTTGAGTTTGGCCTCATCAGATTGCATCTCAGCACTCGGTAGCCCCTCCTAGTTTCCATGAACACAGCACTGCAGGTTGACAGACGATGGCTGTTATCACCTCAACATCAAACTCAACATAAACAAATAGCAAACAAAATCACAGGTCAACCATCATAATGTCCAACATGAAAAGACAGGTAGACAATTGAACTATTAAGCGTTGGAATTGTTTTTTCCACATTTAAAAAAAGGTATGCAACTGGGACTTCTAGTCTGATGGCTGGAACTCACACAGAAACAAAACCACATCTTTGAATAATGGTGGTGATAACAGCCATCGCCTTCTAAGATATGTGTTGGATTATGTATGTCTGGCTATATCGTTACAGCTAACACAGAAGGTATGTCCCCAGGGGAAAAGCTGCTTCTCTATTTTGCATGTTGTGGTTTGTGTTTCTCACGTTCCCATCAGAGAAACAGTTAAGAGCTCCACATATCCACATTGTGCAGACTTGTTCAAATTCCAGCAGTTATAATTTTCTTTGTGGTTCAAGCCAGCTGCAATAAATCTCTTATTTGGGTGCCAGTGTTTATTGGTCCTTCATTGTGATCCAGACTAAAATATCTGTCCACCACTATGAGGTTGATATTTTCATGACAATTGTTAGATGCAATGCAATGAACTTTAGTACAGACCATCATGTTTCCGCTCAGGATGAATTGTCATTACTTCCATCTAGTGTCATCAGTCAGGGCATTATACAGTACACTACAACGATTGTTTTTTAAATATTTATGACAAAATATCTAGAAAAAAGTTGCATCAGCCTCAGCTGTCATTTGTGTTTAGTGCTAATTTGTGAATGTGTGCATGCAAACACGCCAAATAAAAATGTAGAAGCTGGTAGACCTGCATGCATGTTAACATTGTCATTGTGAGTATGCTTGGTATGCTCATGTCAGCATTTAGCTGCTATCATGGCTGTAGACTTGTCCTAGTCTCATTAATAAAATACATTATTTTTCTTCCATGTTTTTAGGTTTATGAAGGGCAATCAAAAAGTTACAAGACTGCTCCTGTTGTGCAAGAACGGAACACAGCACCTTGATGCACATTGAGCAGGGAGAAACTATACGTTCATGAATAAGTATTCAGAGTAATGTCATAAATGTCTCTATGAACCTGAAACCACACCAGTGTGTTGTTGGGGGCAAGAAACCCGTGCATTTTTAATGCAGTGATAGCAGGCGTGTTGTTATGAGGGAGAACCAAAGTGCCATCGCACCACAGTTCAGGTCATTCGCACTGAAGGTTTTCCCTCAGATGCCTCAGAACATCACAGTAGAACTCGATGTTGACAGTCTGACCCTAGGGGCCAACCTCGCAAAAGTCAAACCCATCTGGTTGCACTCCTCACCTGACGAGCCTTCCTCAGCCCCTCTTGAAACGCAAATGCAACTCAAAACACCTCTCCCAGCTCCTTGCTTCATTGTTTTAGATTTTCTGAAACAATTCAAGGGTCCCCCTTGAGGATTTCCAGAGTTAAACACAAAATTTGATGAGCGCTGTTTGCTCAGGTCCATGGTAAAATTGCAAATGCTCACGTACCAGTGGTCACAAAAACTTAACGTAAGTGCTGATTTTGATTCAGCCATGTAACCCGAAATACATATGAAGGTTATAGCTTCCCCTTGTCCGTTCAGGTCACAATGTTGTGCTTTATTCACAAGCATAAGGAACCGATTGCCCCTCATATGTCAATAGCAGCTGTACTCCCAACTATCAGACAAATTGGTATTAATACATCAAGTTAGACATGCGGTACCCATAATATCATATGTTATGATATATAATTAACTAACACATAGTCCACACTCACATAAATATATATTCTATGCAGCACTAATGGTGTTTGTATTAAGAAATGGCCACAGGAGAACTGGATCAATTACTCCAAAATACAGGTGGGAGTGTTTGGGTGCCAGACATCTCTGAGTCACACAGGGGAAATAGTGATACTGCCTCATGAATTAAATATGACTCTGAATGCAAATACAGACACACACAGATACACAGGTTCATACAAACACAAACACATATGTGAAGACACGCTTATGCTTTTGGTTGCGCACATTTGATATTTGCACACCAGCATAAGAGCATAAATGCACACAGATGCTGCCGCTCGCTCATTTTCACACTGACATGCAAACACGCACACTTAAGCACACTCATTTACACACTCACGCTTTATCTCTGTCAGACAAGACACACACACCAGCAAGTACAGTGTACACTTACTTCGTCTGATTCTCTTGTCTCCTCATCTTCTCAGTTACTCACTTAGACATACATATAAACAGTCAGGGGTGTATCACTTACAGTGGTCTTCCACAGAGCCCCCTCTGCCTGTGTATCAGGTGTCACAGTGGTAGTAATGTAATGAGTCTGGCTAGTTGTGGTCCATCCAGACGCTCTAAGGCTGACACTGCAGCACACTGACAGGAACAAATCAGACCATACAATAGAGGGAAGTGCTGGACGTAGACACATGTGAAAAATATACAACCACTGAATATTCATACTTGCTGATCGCCAGAGGTGATGATTTTATTTACACTGACTCTGGCTTCTGTGTGTGCAGCCTACACACAGAGCAGGGTGGTCAGGCGAAAGGCTAAGGTCATGGACAAGTCCAAGTCTGGTGCCGGGGGACAGGCTGATACCACACATCAACATCAGAACATCTTCCAGCGGCACTGCATGTTCTCGACTAATTTGCTTGGGACCAGCGAAGTCAAGGCTAAATTTGTTTCAGCACATTTTGAAACACAAATAGCGCACTTCTTTTTTCCCCTCACTTTTCATTAATTCACTCACAGTTTATTTTTGTTTTTTTCTCCAATACAAAAAGAAGAAAGACCAGAAAGAAACCCATAGAAAACAGGGACCTTGATTAATTCTGTGGCAGGAAAACCAATGTTAGCATTATCCAAGGAATAAACACATGTACTCCCTGAAAACTATGTATTATATAAAATAGAAACACTAAGCTCTATTTACCACTACTGGTCGGGTTATTTGAAGCCACAGGCAGGCACAGCTGCAGGTCTGCAATCTTAGCTGCCACATTTGATCAAATGTGGCAGCTAAGCAGGTCGGCACAATCGCTACGCAGATATACCAGCATTGATGTTTGCGCTTGCCCTTTGTCTTGCCTTGCACAAATTGTCATACATTTCACATCAAAGCAATGAGTAAAGATGCTTCTTACCTCTTCTACAACCCAACTTTGCTTTTTCATTTTTTTTTTTCCCCCCCTCTGCGCAACTAGCACATACTGATCAGCTTGAGAAACTTGAGTCCTGATGCACGTACACACTGCTGCAGGTTTTCATTGCGCAGTCTGAAATGGTTTTGTGTTGCCATTAGTCTTTTATCTCAACTAACATTAAAGCTCCTGAAAAAAAGCTCATGTGTGAAGCCTTTCTCTATAGCATTGAAGCAATGATCTCCAACTTGACAAAATAAAAGTATAGGGTAATGTTTAGTAACATTTATCCACATAGCTGAGCTCCACCAAACCAACTGAATAAGAACAATAACAAATTGATACTCAACAAACGCATACTCAACCAGTAGCTCGCAAGCTACAGGTTAAAGACCCCTGCATTAAAGTAACACCATGTATTTTTGCCTGTCTTTAAGAAACATACACTCAGCACTCACAACATAATAGGTTTATTTCCAATGACTCCCAATACAACATATATGAGTGCTTTCAACCAACACATCCTCATATCTTGAAGAATAGGTCATATATATATATATATATATATATATATATATATATATATATATATATATATGCCTTAGTCGTCATGGTAACAATAATAATAAATATGTGGATAACATTGGGAAACAGTGACAGTTTGGTTCAGTTTAGGCACCAAAAGTACTTGCTCAGGAAAAGATCATAGTTTCAGTTAATTATGTTACTCAAGTTATCTTATGTACATAAGTTAAAATACTGTAAGTCAACGTTGACTTTTGTTTTGTTTTCACACGGGACAAGCAGCGATTTATGGGTGAAAGTCCTTTGTTTGATCTTTGACCCCTGACCTCCTCCTTATACCGACTTTGTACCTCCTTCTTCCTTTGCTCCCGTCATAATTACCAAGGCCACTAGAGGTCGTAATAAATACGGGTTGTGTTAAGCTGCTTGCACGGACAAACCTTAAGGCCTTGTTTTAGTGAAGGAATGTCTGGGAATAAAATAATTGTTTCAATAAAAATCATACCTTCCTCGATACACATTTCTTTCTGAACTTCGACATGAATATTACAGCTGGTAGTAATTAAAAAAATATATAATACAATATCAAAGATCCTCTGCTGATCAGAGACTGACAAATCAGATATGGTGACAGATGTACAAAACATCGAATGACTCAAATACTTTTGCAGGTAGCAAAATGTCACAAGACGACAGCTACAATGACAACAACGCCCGATGGTGCTTTGGTTAACCATGAATCATATTTAAATTTATGTATGAATCATATTTCTCCCCCTGTGATGGGAGATTGGCGTCAGATGAACAAACACAATACCTAAATTAAGATCAATCCCGCTGGCCTTTTGCGAGCATGAAACACCAGATAGTATATTTTTAACTAACAAATTCATTTGACGTGAAAAGTCTTAAAAAAAAAAAAAAAAAAAAAAAAAAAAAAACATGTAAAAATTGACATTAAGAAATTGGAAATAAATAAATTAAAGCTTAACTGAGCCATTTGTTAATTAGCTGTCACGTAGGTTGAATGCACCCGGATGCGTTTTTTTGTTTTTTTGTTTGTTTTCTTATTGTGAGTCAGTAAAGCACAGAGACGTTGGGCTAGAGGCTTGATGAGCTGATCCTGGGTCAGCTCGGGCCAGTTTACTGCACAGCAGCCTAGTAGACAAGATGACAGGACAGCGCTCACCGTGAGGTCTGCTCTCTGCTATAACGCATGTATACACGCGCAGACATGCATGTGTTTAACCATGACATACGGTGTACACACAAACACGTCCTCATCAAGTTGCACAGATGGAAATGGACATATTGCAGCAAATAAGTCACAGATGAACACTTACACATCCAAACAGATGCCCGATATCATTCACACACACACACACACACACACACACACACACACACACCCTCTCAATCTCAGTCACTCTCATAAGCTGTTCAGAAGTGTATTTCTGTAGCACAGAAACTGCAGAGCCCCAGAGAGACACAGTCATGCTATATTGAGGTCAAGATGTTTGAGACAGAAGACCTGACCACTGCAAGTGGAGAAGCAGTCAGTAAACTGTAGTGTTGCTTCAGCCCCTTTATTGCTGATTAATGGCACTCGGCTGAGAAAGGGAGCATGACTCCTCTCATCACTAGGCGTCTCTGTGCTTGGCTAATTGGCCTAGTTTATCCACACGCCTGCATCCAAGCCTGTGCAGAGCGATTAGTCAGCCTGTCAAGTGCAAGGCTCATACCATTTGGAGCTGAATAAGGGAGACAAAAACGAAAGGCAGCAGCTGTGGTGAAATGGCATTGTGTGCTTTCTGCAAGATGGTTTCAATTAGCACCTGCTGCCTCCCACACTACCCTGCGCTTTCTTATTATTTATTTTTGTTATCTCTGACTTTTTTTCCCCTCCATTCTGTTTCAACAACACTGCTTTATTCAGCCTTGATACTGTGAGGACTTTAAGGATAGAAGTGCCAACCAGGTCAGTCAGACAATCCAAAACAATTTACAACTTTATGACCGCTAGAAGTGCTTTTTTGAGACTTTTTGGTTGCAGCCGCCATCTCCTCAGAAGAAAATGTGCTGACATTGTATCCTGGATGGCCTTTTTCTTTGACAAAACCAAGTATGTAAGTAAGACCAGTACAGTGAACACCAGTAAGACTGCAGCCATGCAGCCAAGCTGTGAGGGTACCAAGTGGAGCTTAGAGCTAAATCATCTGCATATGATGTTTAGCATATAGGTAGTTAAGTTCACTATCTTAATTAAGTATGTGACACACTAGCACCACAGAGGCTGATGGAAATGTCTTCAACTCTGCAGGTATTTGAACATAAGCCAAAGTATAGAACACATTGAAATTTTACCTACTGGTGGTGCAGGCAGAGAACTCAGGGGAGCAGATAAAAAATACATGCCGATGGACTGACGAACCAACTCATGGATCAATAGACATCGCCTTAAAGCCATGCTGCTAAAATGACAACAAATTTGATCATTTTAAACCTTTAAAAAACCTTATTGATTTACATATATGTACGGGCAGATGTTGTAGGTGAAGGTTGTAGTTCATAAAGACCTCCACAGTGTACATGATACTCAAAGCCTAGCACAATAAATTGATGCTTCGTGGATACAAATATGTGGTTTCAATAGCTTCTTTCTGCTTTACCGAAACAAAGCATGAATTGGGACCAAAAGAAAAGCACAACAATAAAACCCTCTACAGCTTGTAGGATGAGTGGGCGAGGTGAGCCTCGTACCTTTCTGTTCATTTTAACTGCTCTCTACAGTGGGGTAATTTAGCCCGTTGAATACGCATGTGGTTAACCTCACTTTCAGATACAATTACGCCCACTTCTCTCAGTCCCCTCTCTGCCACAGTGTTTCTTTCCAGCCCTCTCTGGCTCCAGGTGAAGAGCTGCTCTTATGGATGGAGGCCTAATTTTTCTCTCAACAGTTTCCATTGCCACATTGTTCCAGCGAGATGTGCCCTGTCCATGCAGCCGGCCAGGATCAAAGAGCTGTTGACACAGCCTGAACCGACTTGTCAAGGTTACCGAGTCTGTCTGACATTCAGTTTGCTTTACAGAACCGGCAAGTGTGTTGCAGGGATGACGTGCTTTTGTAAAATCTCCTAGATGGAAAGAGACTACATGAAAGAAACAGCAGCTCTTCAGCATATAGGTGTGTGTGTGTGTGTGTGTGTGTGTGTGTGTGTGTGTGTGTGTGTGTGTGTGTGTGTGTGTGTGTGTGTGTGTGTGTGTGTGTGTGTGTGTGTGTGTGTAGTCCTGCTGTCTGTTGCCATGTGGGGTGTGGTTGATGTATGGCTTACTATTTCTGCTCTGCGGAGAGACATGTTGCCCCTTTTGCAGCGAAACTACAGTTTTCAGAATACATTGGCAAGACCACATGTTCCTGTAAGACAGATATGCACAAAAATGCACATACTAATAAATCCTAAGGCATTTGGAGGCATATGATGAGTTGATTAAATGAATAATAATAAAAAGAAAGTGGATAGATGTTCATCAAGTCATTTTCTAACCTGAATTTATAAGTAATTTTATTGGTATTACTCCTGTTCTAAGTTTGTTTTCTTAGATAATGTACTGTTTTTCTTGTTGAGCTGCTTGAGCAGAATAAAAATGCAATTTAAACATTAACTTAGCCTCTGGAAAATGATGATAGGCTTTTTTCCCCCCCACATTCCCTCATCTTTTTTTTTTTTTTTAGATCAAATGATAAAAAAAATACTTGTAAATTGCAGCATATTAACAAAATAGATTAATTAACTTTGGCTAAGGGGCTTTTAAATTTGTATTTCCTAATATAACCTATTTTTTGTTTCTAGTAACTGTAGATGTACATACAAAAGACGGATCACTCACACGCTTAGTACTCTATATTGATTTGTATGAACATTTTGGCATCAGCAGATGTACAAATATAACATTTGTAAAGAGAATCTGTCTTGTATATGTAAAAGTAATGTATTTGCAAAGTAAATTGGGGAATGATCAGCTTGTCAAATCAATATAAAAACTATGAAAGCAAACGTCAACAAGGACTATTGCACCTTTCCAGGAGGCATGATGACAACAGTCATCGTGATCGGTGAGGAGACATAACTGAACATTAGCATATCCTCCCTCTGGCTTGAATGCTGAACGAGCAGGGAGACTTCTCAGGGAGTCCCGCTACCATTTTGCAAATTCATCACGTTTGTTTCCAGATATCTTTGATAAAAATATAATACAGTGATTTGTGACAGGAAAAAAGGTGATGTCTAAATATAACAACAGTTGTTAAGATATGATGCAGCCCCCCTGAAAACCCACAAACATCCGTTTTACACTGAAGGGAGGCAAAAATACATAATGATTTAATTCATTTTGTTAGAAAACTCCACACCTTAATGGATAGAGTTTTGACTATTTCCAGCCAAGTGGTTTAATTTATTAATTTCTCTTTAAGAGTTAAAGAAAGAGAAGTTATAAAATTGCCAATTTGGCTCTAACACACGAACAACAGAAAGCACTGAATCTGAGAGTTCCTTGTAATTTTTATCAACCCCAGAGATTAGGGTTACTCAGAGCACAGATCAAAGGATAAAATTCCTTCCATTCAACCGTAGAGATGCCAGAAAAAACATGGTTGCAAAGCGCTGATTCTCCCCTGTGGTGCTTGTTGCTATATTTGCCCTGAGTGGAGCAGAGAGGCTGGGAAAGACGAAGAGGAGACACAACCATGACACCCTCAATTAGGAGTCGGGGCTGACGGCTTCCGTCTTCTGCCCTCCCTCCTCTCTGCTCCCACAAGAGAGCATGAGGTGAGAGTACTTCATGAAGTATGCATGTGAGACACATGGACAAAAGAAGAAAAGGTTTATGTTAACGAATGCCCCGTAGATGTCTTTACATGATCAGAAAAATTGCTGCATCTGCAGTATTTTCAGGTGAGCTACCTGAAGTTCATACTAACCAGCTGTTTATTCTTAAAAGAGTTTAGCCAGAATATAGGTATCTGATATCTTAACTATGGTGTGTGTGTGTGTGTGTGTGTGTGTGTGTGTGTGTGTGTGTGTGTGTGTGTGTGTGTGAGAGTGAGAGTGAGAGAGAGAGTACTTTGCTGTAGGTTTGTTTAATTCCCTTTAATGTCTGCCAACAGTCTTCTCTGTATATATATGCCCAACTAAGAGTCTTATTTTATACGTCCTCATCTTGCAGTTTTCCATGACATTAAATACATTACATTCCATCAATATGAAAATTACTGTGACTGTTCTCAAACCCATTACAGCTAATTCAAGTCTACACTATACAAGATTAAATGCACCCACAAAGCAGGCTACAAAGAGAAAATGCTGTACATCTGTTCAAAGTTAAGTTAGGACAGAAGGATAATGTTTTTACATCTTACCGTACAAAAAAAGAATTCTTTTGTAAAAAAAAAAAAACCTAAAAAAAAACGCATGAAATATTCACAGTAAGTTGAAAAAGTGAAGGAAAACCAAACTGCACTTCAACTAGTTACGGCTAGCTGCTGAGATAGAATTAGCTGAAGTAACTATACCCACCTTCAAACCCATTAGCATCCCATTGCTGCAGTTTCTGTCAAAAATCATTCTCAGGAGGTATAAACTCCAAATATATACACATATTTTCAGACTCAGTGTTACTCACACTTTCTAAAGATATAATAATTACTGTCTATTGCTCGTAAATATACATAGAACTACTTAGAAATCATGATGAAAGGTGCATGAAAACCCTCATGTGTTTAGGTTTTCTTCAGTATCAAGTACATTCATGACTACAGTAACTATTTATACCCACAAACGTAGCTCTCAAGTTGAAACAAAACCTGTTTTTAATATTTTTCATGTTGCACAATCATAGGTCTCCTGCAGTAGCTCACTGGATGAAATGGGAAAAGACAGCTGAGTAAGAATCAGGAACATTTAGTTTTTTCTGCACCCTTTAAATTGTTCAGAGCCTTCAAACTTCAAACCAGTTTCAGTAGTGCTTTCTGCCTTTTCAAAGCAACACAGTATCCTCATCAATACGTCCACACACTGTCTGCTCCGTGTCTACTGTGCAATTATGTGTATGTAAAAATGTGCATATTTCAATTTGTTTACGACAGGGACTCCATTTCTGGTAGTAAATATGTAGACAGATGGACAGTCAGGTAAAAAGGGAGCTAGGTGTGAGGATGACTAAGAGCCGCGCTGCAGTCTCTTCCTGGGTGACCCTCAAACACAAGCGCACACACACACACACACACACACACACACACACACACACACACACACACACACACACAGCAGGAGCAGGAAGAGGGCGCACACGCTTCAGAAAACTGGCACACACATTCTCTAACCCTCTGCCTCTCCCTCACTCTCCCTGCTGCCCTGTCTCCCTGCATCGTTGTCCTTGCACAGAAATAGAAGAAATATTATTCTGAGTAGAGGAAAGTCCCATGTGTCCATGTTAGACACACACACTCCTTTGTTCCAGCACATCTCTTTTAGTTACATTTTACCTGCACCTGTATCGTCCCTAATTTTCTCAGTCTGTTTTTTTTTACCTTCTACATTACAGTTGAAGTATCTGGCTGACACCTTTATCCACTGTAAGCTAAAATAGCAGTAACAGAAAAATACTACAGACGACAGTTGATAGTTGACAGAACATTACTCTGCAACTATTTTGCTAATTTATCAGCAAAAATGACAGTCACTACTTCCAGCTTCTCAACTATGCAGATTGTCTATGCTATATCTCATCTTTGCAGTGTTAGCTGGTTAAAACAAGCAACATGAACACATCACCAGACTATTGAAAATTATGAATGGGATTGTACTTAATTATCTGCGTTTCATAGACAAAACCATTCATGAAGAATAAAAAAAAATGACAGAATAATTAACACCTAACCTCAATGATCTTTGCAATCCTCAAAGGCAAGAAAGAAGCCAGATATTAAAAAAACAAAAAAACAAAACATAATGTGTGCCACATCATTAATGGAGAAAACTGATGTCAGCTACTGCTGAGGTTTGCTCATCAAACATCATAATATTGTCTTTCCATCATTTAATGTAAAAATTACAGCAATGAATAATGTTTTTTCCTTTCTCAGTATTGAAGAATGGGAACGATGAGGTTATATTAAGGTTATTGATTTGTATTCCACAACCATCTTTCCTAGGATTTACAACACATTTGTGTATTGTGAAAATTGATGTGATCTTGGAGAGGAGAACCAAATAACAACTAAATTCCAATTTTAAATTTGGGTTCCAGGGACCTTAAAGCCTCATACCTGAGGATACTCCAGTCCCACACAGACAGGCTGCTGTGTAACACTCAGGCCCAGCGAGCTCGAAATCCTCCTAAGTGCACATTGTGCTCAACTTATGTGGGTCAAGACTGATTTCTCTGACTTCAACCATTCCCAAAATAGCTGTGGGTGTAATCACCCCAGAATTCATTAAGCACAGCTGGAGTGGTGAGACCCCGTCTCCCCTAGGGACAGTCTCTCCGTCCAAAAGAGATAGCAGAGTGTTGCACACATCACACTAATACACACTTGCTGTACTGATCCCTTCACTCGGAGTTTAAAACTAAGTGAGACTATTAAACGTTGTCATGGTAAGAGAAGGTTAGATAAGACGTACGGATAATGATGGGGTTAAATGTCTGGCAATGGAATGTAGGTCTTCAGTTATATGCTGATAGTGTCCTTTATATAAATCAGCGGTGCAACATCTATTATGGATGATAGAGGGTTCAACATGCTGCCATCTTCCACCCTATAAAACCATACTGGGATAAAATACAGACTACTCTGGCTCGGTGGACACACTGTCTCAGTCAGTATATGGGTCAAATAAACCAAAATGACTCCAAAGGCAGATTGATACAACTCTTAGACATGAATACAAACCAATCTATGAAATAATAAAAATATACATATAGTAAAAGACGTACTGACACCATACTGGGAAGTGTAATGGATGCTCAAAAAGTGTGGTAGAAGGCATATTAGAATATTTGTGGCAACACTCAGAGCCAGCCGTTTATTGCATCTTGTCAGATATCTCTTCTGTCTCTCCTCTTGGTGCCATTTTTGGAAACCACAACGATTAAATCACAGTGCTGCGACTGCTCCTGCCACTCTCACTTGTTGTTTACGTACACAGCACAGACAAAGACAGCCACACACTATCTTTTTGAGGACAAAAATCACACAGATCCTTCGACTAGAGTGTCTTTGTCGTTCTCTCTCCTCTAAGATTTCTCCCTCCGAGGCCTCTGACTGCTCTTTTGCCTTTGTTTGTTACAACAGAGATTATAAGGGAACAGCATGTGTCATCTCATTACATTGCATTGTGTCTCAGCAAAAACACACAGGCATCTCCCTGACAATTAACTACCCACTCTCAACTGAATAATGCTGCCAAGCCTCCAAAAAGCCCCCTTTTTAATGTCACCAGATGACATTATGTTATGCAAGCAAAACATTGTGACTTGATCTGCTGAGACAGTCTGTTAAAATGAGAATATTGCACTCGTGGCGGTCACTGCTGCAAGATTGTGTCGTGATTTGGATATGAAATGGTGTCCTCCCTGTTTTTGTGTTCTAGTGTTCGATCCCCAAGTGTTGCTGGTCTGGGATTTCAAAGCTTCATTCATATCTTGATTTATAAGATCACAAACGACCCAGTCAGACAGTTTAACAAATACACTGTAACGGATATTGAGGGCTCCTTTTTATTTATGTAAATGGAAGCTGAGGAAGTGATGCCAGGCTCCCATGTTGAATCATCATTTAAGGATTACATGGAATAAGCGATGTGTGTTTTCGGGGTTTTAAAGGGAGGCCATTGCCTGGGGTATACTAGTTGGCAGATATTTGGCACATCACAGGCAGGGCCAAGCACTGTCACCATGGTAACCTCGGCACAACATGCTGTAATATCTGGCAAGTTGTTTACAGTAGCTGTTGGTGATAAGGGAAAGAGATTTACTCTGTACATCTAAACTATTTTGCGAGGAATCACACAGTGTGAGGGACGCCTGAGAGGATTTCTGGTGGCCAGTTATTGCATAAACACAAATCTGTGTGTGAAAAAAGAGGCAGTATTCAGGAAGCAAATTATATAAATAAATACATTTCTGAATGAAAAATGTCAGCACATATGATAGTGAGTGTATTCTAAAAAGTAAACAATTGTGAAAAGAAATAGACTTTATAAAAAAAAATGTGATTTTTTTTTTTTTTTTTTTTTTCTTCCTGATTTAAATGTTCCTTTTTCAAGCAGTGGATTTTTTTTTATACAACTAAGGTAGGAAATATAAACTCAGTGACATCATCAATTTTAACCAGAAGGTACAACCAAACATCCAAATGTTCTTTAATTGTGCATTTATTTTTCAATGTAACAGTTTTGAATGATACTACCAATCCCACACTAGGTCTAAACTCTGGATTTAATTCTATAACATTGAGATCAGCCTTGTTGGCTGTGTCTCAAATTGTGAAACTCAATTTGTGCATGAATTTCAACAGGGTTGTTTCAAATTGCACACTGTTCGAAATAACCATAATGTTTGAATGCATCACCCACAAACATATCTGCGGGTAATGTTTGGTAAATTTACCTAAAAAAATATGGCTTTGTGCCCTCTGTTTCACCCACACAATAAACATACTGATGGCTTCTATCCAACAGCAGTATAATGGTACATAGTGAAAAATAAACACTTTCTGTTTATTCTGCAACAGCCGCAGCTTACATGGCTGCCACAGTTTGAAAAAAGGTTGGTGGTCCCTACCTTTCTGCTACGTAGCCATAATACTTAATATGTGGACCAGTATGAGAACACAATCCAGGCAGAAACTTTGTTAATACACAAGTACGCATTTAGAAACAAAGCCTTTTATTCTCCTTAGTGAAGTTACTAATTTAATGTAAACCAAACATTTTCTACTGCTGCCGTTTCACATCATAAGCATCATCACTGCCTTTTAACTTGGTAAAAAAAAAAGTAAAATAAAGACAAAAAAACAACAACTGGCTTGTGTGGCAGCGCTGTGCGGTATACACTTCCCATCATCATCATCATTCATTCCTTCTCACTCCCAATCCTCTCACCACCTCATCATCGTTTCTTTACATTGCAGCGTTTTAATGAGAGCTCTTTGTCTAGCACCCAGACTGTGGCAATCCTCTTACGGTGACACAGAAGAAAGTCTTGTGTCGCTCTGTATTTAGGAGCACTAACTGGCACACAGATCAAAATGCCTTTTGGGCAAGGGCTGTCAAGGCTGTACAATTCAATTTGACAAGCTACCAATTCAGGAAAGAATAAAAGGAGACAATATTCTCAACAGTGTGGGACCTTGGTGGCCTTTGAACACAGAAGCAGTGCTGAGATTTCCTGAAATGCTCAAAATGAAATGATACAACTGACTTATTATTAAAATCTACAGTAAATACTGGAAAATGTGTCATTTCCAATTTGTAGATAATAGATGTGTATATATAGTCTGAATAAGTACTCCAAGTATAACTACAAAAACAATTTTTGCTATTTTGCGTGGGAAAATTGCTATAAATACCTCAGGTCTTGATACGAAAAGCTCCACTATGTCGTTGCTCTAATCAGATGAATATCAGATGAATATAAAGTACTTAAGACTGAACAACGACCAAGAGGATGTAATCACCAAAAAAATTATGCGATCTGATAACATAAAACACACTTCGACACTGCCCAAAAGAGCTGCTACCATGATAACAAAATGGAAATGGCCCACTTTGTTGCTACAGTAGTCGAGCGATGAGTGGAGAGAAAGGGAGACAGACAGGGGGAAAGTGAAGGCGGGAGAGACCCAACATTCAACAGCAGAAAGGGGCATTTTGATTGTGAAGCTGGGACGAGCAGAGCCCGAATTACACATAATTATCCCGGCAAGCTAAGCTTCCACTCGTGGTGCAATTAATGCCATCGAGCAGGGAGAGGGTTTAAAAAAATAAAAAAATAAATCGCTGCTATATTAAAGAATGTTTCAGTGATTTCTCCACATTCAGCAATTTTAATTAGTCCCAAGCAGCTACTTCTTCAGTGCTGTGCTCAATAAATTTGGAAGGATATCCGAAATAAGGTTTGAAGTGATATCATCAGATGTATGAAGGGAAAGTCTTCCAGGTGATCTATATTATGCTGGCTGTAAAATCTACCTACCTAATCTACCTATCTATCTAGCTACCAGGTATGATACCAAGTATCAATGGTGTTCACGGTGACTTCTGTTTTTTAGTGTTTCTTTTCTTCCTCTGAAGACTTTTTCAATACTAAGAGGGTAAATCATACCATGGACAAGCTTCATTTTTTGGCATTCATGAGCGAATGGAAAAAAAAAAATATACACATTGACCTACACTTTTGAATGAATGCGTTCTCTACCTCGTGTTATTCCCTACAACTGTGGCAGAGCAAATTGTCAAGCACAGCAGAAAGAACACCCACAGACCGCTGAGCAGGAAATTAATAACTTTGACAGACAAAAAAAGACATCCGAGTAAAATAAAAAGCCTTAGATCTTTTTGTACAACAACCAGAGCAAGATTTAATGAATTAACACATCCAAGCCATCGTTACATGCCAAGCAGAGAGGGGCAAGAGGACCCTTCAGATCTCAACAGCGTCACTTGAGAGCAGCAGCGCTGTGTCTCATCCTGCTATTTTGTAAGATGTTTATTGTTTGGGGCTCCCCATCACGAGCTGCTTAGCTCTCATTCCCATGTTCCAACACCCCCACACTTCTGCTCCTTGATTGGTTAATGAGCTCCATTGCTCCATTCTGAGCAGGGGAAGTGATTGGCTCTGCACCTACACTGCCATTAGGGGGCTCAGTGACGGTCTCGTCGGAGGCATATCAGCCCTCGTCATGCTAACTGACACGTACGTGATGTCGCCCACAGGGGTAACAAATGTCCCACTGAGCGGTGGAGCAACCTACACCGTCATCTGCGCACGTGATACAGATTTAATTATTATCACTTGATCAGAAGCAAACAGTCGCTGGGTTGGAAATGAGAGTAGGCAAATTGGCTGCCGTTATATGCAAATATATTTGAAACACAACAAAAAACAGGCCAGTTGCAGTTATGGAGATGTCATTTAATTGGGATTTGTGTCGTTGATGTTGTTGTTATTTAAATTTCCTTTGTTAGTTTTCCTCCTCCTCGTCTAACAACACAGATAAAGGAGTTGTGGGTAGCTTGTTCAGCTCTGTAGATGCTTTTGCTAACAAGTTCGTCATAGGAATTTAAAAGGTGAGGATATATCCAAGTTTTGCTCACGTCTGCCTCCAAGTGGCCACAATATCAGTTCTAGCAGGTTTAAGTCAATTGGATCCAAATTATTTACCAACTTCTGCACACCAGACAATCTGAGATATTACTACTCAGATGTTACTTGGCGATAGTCAATTACCATGTAGACATAATATCCACCACTGTTTTCACTCTGCTCTCTTTCATCTGATGAGTAGTCACACTTGTTTGTTTTATCTTCGCTATCTCTGCAGCAAGAAGCCAAAATGTGTAAAAGGCCTCTTTGACTTTATCGTCTCTTCACTCTCACACTTCCACCCATGCAATAGCAATTCCTCCTCTGTTTATTTAGTCTCGCACTTGCGCATACACCTTTGTGTCAACTTTAGCTTCTTTCCACCCTCTCCACATTGTTACATCTTCTGCTTCAACTGCCTCTCCCTCCATCTCGCGCCTGTCTTGTGTCCAGACGTAGCACTCTCCTTCCAGCGATGGGTTCTCAACTCTCCAGATGGCACAGTCATTTTCACAGACACTCAACTTCAAAGGTTGTGGTGGCGGGGGAGGAAAGGGAAGGGGGAGAGCAGAGCGTCCACCATGGTGGAAAATGACCCAACACTTACTCACTTACTCGCTCTCACAGCACTGGATTTAATGAGATGATCGGACGTTGGAAAAGTTCAGAGAGGGGCCACCCTGTTTAACACCCAGACCTTTGTGTAAAAGCAGCATAACAGCCTCCTATTTATTTGATTCCAACAAGGACACTCACAGTACTGAAACTGTTCTAGTCCACAGTTGGTCTAATGAGTTCCCATAATGCAAAAAAAAAAAAAAAAAAAAAGTATTATTTGGGTTAAAGACCATGTATATTATGTGATATCCTAAAGCACAAATTCAGCTGTTCTGTGGATACAAATAATGTTTTCTCCATAATGAGTTTCTGTTGGATTCAGGCTTAGCAGGGGACACATCCCAAAGCAGGGAACAGTCTACACGGTGTTGTTGAAATTAGGTAACATAAAAACATGCTGCATGCATCAGCATACTGTCAGCCAGCAAATCACATTCCTGCTATTAATACATTTCATAAGGTTGAGCAGGTGTCCAATAAAGAAAGATATCGAATCGAATTAATTTTACAGTAAATTTGTGTTTAGAAGGAATGACATTTTATGTTTAAACCTTACTATATTCAACAGTGCAAATGTATAGAAAATATATATCGGAGTGGTTTAAGTCTACACAATAGACCCATTTCATGCCATTTGCTACAGGTGTTTTTGATTTGTTGACACAATAAATTTGAGTCACAATTTTCTTTTTTAAAAAGTCACAATGAAAGTGACTAAAAATAGCAGCAAAAGAAATAAACAAATGCAAGCACAGCAAGAGAGAGAGCGAGAGAGAGAGAGAGAGAGAGAGAGAAAGAGAGAGAGAGAGAGGGAGAGAGAGAGAGAGAGAGAAATGAGCGGAAGTGATGTCCAAGGTGAGTGTGTAATGGTATTGGTGTACAACATGTATCCCAGAATGTCCATATGACAGCATCACTGCTATTGATTCCCCACAGCAGATCACGTCACAGCCAATGAAAGAGCCAAACACTTTTCGTAAATGTATTGAGTGCACTCACCAACGTACTGTGCAGGGAATTTTCAAGTTAACATAACACGATTTTATATTCATACAGAGGTGAGTCACACCTTGTTGAGTTCCTATGGTGATCGGAAATAAAGTCGGTGAATGATGAATGATTATTCAAAGAAACACAAGTGAACACAAAGGCGTTGCGTCTAATTTTGTTTGCAGTCATTCATTCACCTGCATTCTGTAAAATGTATCCTACATCCGGAACCAATAAGACCCCAACAGCCTTGTTTACATTTAACAATTAAAAAAAAAAAGGTAGAGCGGCACTGGGAACTGCCAGGGTTTGGTCCCATACCCACACACATCGCTTCAATAAGAAAGATTTGCCACTCTTTGCCACTGTGCAGTTGGTAGAGATGGGCAATCATAGGAGAATAAATTTAAAAAAAAGAATGCTGCTATCTGGCTTTTCAATTCACAGCAGGAAACTCTGCGCAGCCTTTAATCTGCCCACGCCTAAGAAACCATAAACTGATACCAGCCATGCTTGGACATGGATAAAGATGAAGATTCATCCGGTCTAGTAACTCTTAAAAGCCAAATGTTCTGATGGTGCGCTGGGCCTCACACGTGTAACACTGTCACCTTTAGCTGCATAAATACAATGATATCACAATGACTGTCGGTGTTGCAGAGAAACAAGTATTTGACTTGACATTCCTGCCACAGAGAAGCAGT
This sequence comes from Embiotoca jacksoni, assembly GCF_022577435.1. NCBI lineage: Eukaryota > Metazoa > Chordata > Actinopteri > Embiotocidae > Embiotoca > Embiotoca jacksoni. The sequence continues at coordinate 6,611,935 of NW_027185285.1, forward strand.
TTCAGAAAGGGTTAGTTCTTTAGTTCTGTCCATTTCCCAATTTTACAGAAGGAAATATATGCCTTGATTTGGCGCCTCAGTAATAAATATTTGAACAAAAATCTCTCTGAACTGTCCGTCTTAGGGTCCTTAACAACCACGTCCCATGTCTCCGTATTGTTCCTTGGTGTTTGTCAACAATTACAAAAGCAATCATGCATCCATCCGTTGAAGGAATGAGAGCGGAGAATACACACTGAGCCCTCCGGGGATTATCTCAGTGTGGTTCTCAAAAAAGCAAAGCATCCCTCATGCGCACTCTACAAGAACAAGGTCTGTCTACACCCAAGAACATGCATCTGTCAGGCCACTTCCAGGATGCATTTGCACGCCACTGACAAACAGCGCTGCAAGTAGACAGCTCAGTCCCTGCACGCAAACTCTAACTACACCTTTTTTGGGTCGCTTTGAGGAATGAAATACACTGTCATTTAGGGACAACATTAATGTAATCTCTGTGCAGTGTAATCATTTCTGTACATGCATGCAAACACACGGACATTCACAACATGTATAACCTCAAAGAAGAAGCTATGTGACTTCTTAAATTTTGAGTCAAAGCTGTGGTTAAAGAATATAAAAGGCACACGTGGCCATACGGTTGTAGGACAGAGAGCGCACATTGTCTGGGCTGGCAGTTAATTAAAGTCATAGATCTTCTCACTGCAGCATCACTCCATGACACGACTCTGCTGAATGACACTTGCTGGCATGAGAGGACTCGGGTGTCAGTAACTTTGGTGCAAAAATACCACTACAGGAGCAGTATGCAGGTGGAAAATAGATTCACGGTGGGCACATTGCCCTTAAATTGTTTGTCACACCTGAGTTTATTATCACAATGCTGCAGTTGGCCTTCCATCCAATCTTTTTCCACTCATTATGTTTCCCAATATAAACAAGCCAGTTCACAACCTTTTCCACCACTTGCATTATGTAACTTGCATAAGATGGAACTGTAATCACTGTTATGGATTGAGCCATCCGGTGCAACGCTCTAAATGCGCAGCAGTCTGGGCCCACCTGATCATAACATGCATTTAAAGATGGACAACGCTTCACGATTTCCTCCCACTGTACAAAAGTAGGAATTCAGGGGCTGGTCAGCAATGACTGGGGGATGGACACGTGAATTCACAGCTCCCAGATTGAGAACAAAACATATGTGAAGTAGGCATTATACATATTACAGGACATTAACTACTAATCTCCATACAGTTCTTTTACATTACACATTTCCTTTTAGTGCAAAAGTTTTTCTGACGATTTCACCTTTATTTGACCCCAGTAATCCCCAGCTTCCTGCTGTACTCCTCCTTGTCTCCCTCTCCTCACCCTTTTCATGTCCACACCATCAGATGTCTAGAGAGAAATCTAACACTGGCTAAGGCAGTGGCCACAGGGTGTAGATTTCAGGAACTATGTTGCACCCTCACTCCATATGTGCAAAATTCTATCAAATTAAAAACAGTTGTTTCTACAAATATCAGAAAATAGTTCAGTAAAAACTCACTGGGCATGTTTACAAGGTTGACTCGCACTGAATCAGCGGGTGGTGTTAACCAGCTGCCACACCTGTTAACAATTTGACCATTAATTCCTCTGAGTAGCTGCTGATAGAGGTCTTTGTTAATTACTGGGGAAGTGGGGACCTGATAGAAAAGAGGCACAGATGGATGTTGATACAGGACAGAGGTGATGCTCAAATCCAGATCTAATCTGCTTGTCTCAAGCCATAGCTACTGGGGAGTATAGGGTGCTGCTTCTCAGCTAACAGCCATGGCTTTTGGACTCCTTTTGTGGTATGTTTCTTAGCACTTTATTGTTTCAGTTAACTTTAACAGAGGTTTTAATGATGATTTTTGTCTGCCTCTTTTACAGGGTTTCCTGGATTTCTTTGCTGTTTGATTGCAATGTTGGTGTGCCAGCTCAACGAGGTAATGTCTTTTCTCTCAATTACCACATTTGGCTTCACACTATCTATTGTTGATTTTATCCTGTTTGTTTGTTTTACAGGGTATGGATATTGATTTAATGAGGCTTCAAATACCCTAGTGAATGATAATCAATTGGATAATAGCAGAGTGGCTGATGAGGAAGTTTTGACCTCTCCAACCTTTAACCACTCAAATGGCTTTGTGTACACAAGCTACTACAAACCTTCAGGGTCACAAAATTTGCTAAATTTGGTCCAGCCTCAACGAGGCCTACCCAACAGACCAAGTGCTCCTGAGGTTGAGAAACCTGTTAATGGCAATTCAAGAGATTGGGAGGGAAAAAGGTTTGGCAAATCACTCGTATTTCCTATAAGCCCCATTTACCAGCAAGGTGAACCAGCGAAACCCGAGCCAGTTGCTACCCAACTTCAACACTTAGTGGTGTTTATACAAGCAGTATGCCTGTCTTGCCAAGAAGAGTGACACCCTCATTATGCAAGTCAAACTGCAAACTAGGAGCCAGCCCAAGTACCAGCTGGCAGTGGTTATGGGGTGGCTGACTCAGGTTATGGTTCCCCATACCAGGGCTTTAACACTGGCTCCAGTGCAGACAGCGGTGTCACAAGTAACCGTCCCCATCTTGTCTTTGAGGAAGTCTTCCAATATCCCTCTAAGAAAACTGAGTCTCAGTGATGATGCTATCTCTAATACTGCAAAAGGGTACAGCCATGCTAATTATGTGAGCCAAGGATCTTCAACTGGATATCCCTCCACACAAGAAGAACCCTCATTTCCAAAAGTTAACCTGTTCTATCCATCTTGGAAGGGAATGCCTTTTTCTTCTAGAGTCTTTGGAGGTGAGAACCTTAACTTTAAACTAATGGACCAGTGGCCACAAAACCCAGTGGTCAGGTATCCCCAGACGGTTGGGAAAGCTGGCTGTCTTCCTCCCCCCAGAAAGTTGGTTATCCTCCCCAGAAAGGGGGTGTAGCTGGCCAGTGTGAATGTGGCAATACAACTCAACCAGTGCACAGCTTTCAGTATGAAGGCTTGGAGCTTTAAATGCTGAAGGGCATGTATTAGGCTAGACTTGTCCCTTTGGGTTAAACAGTTAGGTGTGTATGCCTCCAGCTCTGCTAAAAATGCAGCAGTACATGCATACAAACAGGGGGCTTACCTTGGCATTGAAATCCTTGTTTCCCAAATCCCCTGCAAGAAAACAAGCGTTACAAACTAGGTTAGTGTTAGAATATCAACATCTTGAAACTGGCTAGTGTCACCAATTTAAAGTTTGAAGGTTCAACTGAGTATTTGTTCTAAACCTGAGCTCGGAAGCTTGTTAAAGGTTTGGAAATGATTTAAACTCAATTTGGGGGACTGTCTGTATACCCAATCCCATGTGGACTTTCAACGTAAACAATGAACCATAGAGACATGGGAAATTGCCGTGAAAAATAATTGTGCAATTAAAATAACTTAAAGCCGCCTGCCAGTTGAAAAAAGAAAGTGTGCATAAGTGCAACTTACCATATGAAGTCTTTACAATGGCTGCAGAACGTCGGCTGCTTAAAAAACCTCGCAGTAAATTTGTGGTTTTTCACTTCATGCACATTTTTCTGCCGCAAAGCACCTTTGCGGGCGAATCTGTTCCCAACCCCAGCTGAGTCATTATAATGTAAAAGATGGTCAGCCATAATGGGAAAAATAAAATTAAAAAAAAAAAACTACACAGCCACAACTTTGTATTGTTCCGTCCGATTTCTGCGAGATTCTCGTCTCTTCCCAGCGCTTTGACAAATGGTAGTGGGCTCTTGACAGACCGCACGCCTCCCTTCTGCCTGGACCACAGCTGAGCGCTTCTTTTTCATTCAATGTGACGTCAGATAAGGCTGCATTCAAGTACTGTGGGAATCCTTCCCTTCAATTTCCGTGCACAATTAACCTCATCGGTTTTATCAAAAGGGGTTTGTGGTAGCCTACCGGTGTACATGGAAAAAAACAAAAAACGTCCACTAAGGTTCTCTATATAAACTTTTTAATGCTGTAAAACGACAAGTCATTTGGGCACTAACATCAGAATGAGTAATAACCTATAAATATTCATTACTCACACCAGCATGCTCAGGCCCACATGATACAAAAAAGTGAATCGTGAAAAGGGATCATAATGGCCTGACAATTCCATTTTCTGTAAATATCATTTGCAAGTAACCAATAACCACTAATTTCATCCTCTTGGAAATACACCCATACCAGTGACATTATAGTATAATCAGTTTGAGGATCTTTGTTATGATGTTGTATCTGCTTATGTAGGTTTAACTGCAGAATTTTGATTTAGAGACAGTGCTTTGTTGGTTGGCGACATGAAATGTAATTCAAAATGTCAGTGCAGAATAGAGTAATTATTTGCCACTCAATTGTAATGTCACTGCAGTGCACATGTTGACGTTACACGTGATTAAGCATTCAAGAAGAAAAACATACGCGCAGCACTTGAAGGCGACATGTCCCGTCGTTAGTGGCCGACTGTCTCTCAAACTGTAGGCGTTGGGCGCCATCGTGTGGACTTAAACTGCATAGCAGATTTTGCTATGCAGTTTAGCTTCAAGTTTCTGGGATTTATTTAAACAACTAGTTTAAACAACTTAAAAAATAAAAAAAACTTTTATAAGAATACAATGATTTCGAGGCAATACGTGTTACACGTAAAAACAGTGTACGAGTTTAATTAATTGTGCCTTAAAACAAACTCCGAGGTAAAGCTGGGCACAACCAAATCAACCGAGTGATGAAAAATAAAAAAAAATAAAAAAAAAAAAATAAAAAGCCCAGTTTCTATGGCAACGGGGAGACGCTGCGTCTCCACGGAAACGGATGTGGCGTAGCATGAGAACGCTGAAGTTTTTGAACCGTGTTGAGCGGCGAAATCAGTGCTCACGGTGAGTCGCTTTTTTTTTAAGTCCACATTTGACATTTTCACAAAAGAATATGTGACCTGTCTTTGGTCTGTTCGTGAAAGCCTGGGAGAAACAATAAAAAAAAAATTTTTTTTAAAAGACCGCGGGCATTAGCGAGACTGATTAGCTCTAGCTCGGCTACCGTTAGCGCTGTAGTAGTCGTTCCCAAGTAGCTGGTAGCAAGCTAGTCTGTTCACGCTACGAGTTACAGCTATAATGTTGTCATGCTGACATCACGTACTAGTTACAGCTATAATGTTGTCATGCTGACATCACGTACTAGTTACAGCTATAATGTTGTCATGCTGACATCACGTGAACAACGCCGGCCTGTTTCATACAACCGTATCCACCCGGTGGTAAAACGTTGAGCGAATTGATCAGCTGTAATCACGAAGTCTTCAGATCATTTACGTAAAAACCACCAATGCAGAAATGTAAATGTACTCTATTACAAATAAAAGTCCGTCTCAAGTATTTAAGTACCTTTAACTGATGTGTCATTATGTGTGACATCATTAGATTATTGATGCTGAGGCATCGGTGTGTAAACACCGCGCTGTTGTTGGTAGCTGCAGCAGGTGGAGCTCGTTTGGACTCATTTCTATCCAGTATTATATCTGAGGACTGGACGATGATTACAGGGAGAGGAAAGAACAACAACAACAACAAAAAACATAGTTAAAATCCACCCAAACTTTCAGTTTTCAGACTTTTTTTTTTTCCCCATCTTTGATTTTTAGTTGAGATATTGCACCGTTTAAATATTAATCGAAATGAAACCATGTGAGGAGTTTAGAGAAACAAATCACTATTTGAAATGTGACCCTGACTACACGCTGGTTTCTGCAAGATGACAGAAACCACTGGAAACTACTCGTTTCATCCTTAACGATGTGTTGTCTTTAAAAGTTTGTTATATTATCCATTGTGTCAAATCTTCATCTCGGAATAAAGTAAAGCTGGTCGGATAAATATAGTGGAGTAGAAAGTACAGTGTTTCTCTCTAAAATAAATGTTATTAGTTCATTTCGGTTACTTCTATTTAACTGGTTAATGTAGGTGGTGCTTGTCAATAGAGTAGTAAACCTAACTTATTGTGTTAATTTATTCGTCATCTCAGGTCACCATGAGCAAACATGAGGACTCATGGGACAGGCTGGACGCTGAATTTGACCATTTTCTGCTCGACATGAAACCGTATGTTCTTAAGCACCCCAACAAGACAGGTGAGATTTCCTTTCATTCACACAACATAGTTTGAACATAACTTATGTGGCTAACTAAACTGCAGGATTTGTTTTGTGCTGTTTCAGTAGCATGTACCACGCGAATCAAACTGACGTGATGCATTTAAAAAGCTCTCGAAGCACCCGTCCCTCTTTCTCCTAACGTTCTCAGAGCGCCAGCGCTGTGCCATATGGATAAAGAAGCTATGCGACCCAGCCACATGTGGTTCAGGTCTGATGGGCTGTAAGAACCGCAACGTTTATGCCCGTGTGCTCCTTCACATGCTCAAAAGAGGGGTCCTGGAGCAGCCTTTCACCAGCAAACCAGAACCTGGAATCCTCAAGACACTCCCTACATACATGGTAACACCATAGAATGTATATAAGACTTATCGCTTCAACAAATCCTAAATACTGCTGCATTGACAACTGACCAAGCTGTATTTGTGCCTTCATTTGTGTAATAATGATGTTATCAAATGCTTTCATATTCAAGTTTACTTATCATACCCAAAGGCAGTAAATTGCATATTTAATCCAGTTGCAACTCAATGTGTATCATTGCAGTGGATTGCATAAACAGACAACTTGCAAATAACTTACTAGCCGAATCTTCATGTCCTGAATTTTAATGTATTTTTAATTTCAAGTCCATCTACTATGACGATCCGCTGAGTGGTCAGTCTGCGGAGCACAGCAATAGAGGTCTGCCTGACTGGGTGACAGGAGAGCTGGGGGGCTGGACTGATGACAGCCTGGCTATGGATCACCTTCAAGAAAGACCCAGTTCTAAACCTATTGCAGCTCATCACAGGTACTTTGAAGCCATATCATGAAAATGATATGACAATGACAATTCATTACCAGGCTTTATACATACATATATGTATGATTAGTTACTGTATTATAATATTTTTTGGGGAAAATGAATAGACATGCACACTAATATTGAAATCAGCATGAAATTAAAATTCTTCTTATGTGACAGGCCGATTAAAGGACACGTTAGTTAGGCCTGAATGCTCGATGCCTGACTAAACGCTTGACGTCACTACGTCTATTGTGTCAAGGGTGAAAGAGGGTGCAACAATATGTCTGCAAGGTGGAGGCTTCTTCAAAGAGTCTGAAATGGATTGCAGTTTTGCTCAAAGCAGTGACCGTCTCAGCTTGTTGATGTCGGTCATTACAATAACAGTAAGCCTCATAATGGTAATTCTACTACACTAGAGACTTAATGTTCCCTGCAATTTGTGGGAAAAAAAATATATGTGGATACATGTTGGTATAAAATCGGCAATTGGCCAAATGAGTTCAAAAGTCTTGGCATTTAGGATATCGGCAAAATTCCAGTATCGCGCGTCCCTCAAATTGAACTGCAAAATAAACTTCCCGGTCAGTATGCACGTGTTCATGGTCGTTCATTTCATTTGTGTATCGCAGAAAAATCAAAATGGGTCTAACCCATGGAAGTTATCAATCAGGCACTCTGACCTACATTATTGACACATTGGCATATTAATTTCCATACCATTTCCCCTATTACGTTTTTTTTCTGAATTTGACCGAAGTAATATTCATTGGTTATTTTTTTCAGTGTTATGTTGATCCGTTTTGCTTGTTGTATCCCTAATGTGACAAAATGTTCTTCTGCTTGGCTGCAGTCTGTTGCCTTTAACATCAAGTTATGAGATGTGGTAAATTGTGAGATCCTCTGTCCTCTCACATTAGCCAGACTTTTTTTTTTTTTTTTTACTCCTGTCGTCACATTGTGTTTGATCCCACTTATAGCCGATCCAGACTGACACAGTGACAGTGGTCAAATCTCTCTTTCTAAATGCATTAGCAAAAGTCAATCAGACCTTCCGCTTGACCCTCCTTTATGACCTTCTTCCCCGCCAGAGTTGGTCGCTGGTTAGTGGCTGTTCGATATTGCAAGTAATAATGGAAATGAATCCGTTTAACTGACTCAACTGACCGAACAACATCATATAATCAGACAGGGATCTGAAACTAAAACTTTTATCTGGTGATCATTAGATGGGATTAAGTGTGAAACACACATTTGTTTAGAGTTCTTTTAGCGGGGCAACTGCTGTCTCGTATAAATGGGTCCAATGCCCTTCAAAACACACCTGGATTAAACCTGTTTTCTGGCAGGGATTTTTTTTTCTGTAGCAGCGAGCGCTCATCTAAATCATCACTGATTATGTCCAACCGCATTAAGTTGGCAGGCTGATGTTTTGCTAGATAAATAGACTCATCTGATTCTGTGAGGAACATGATTTTAATTTCATATACTGTACATTAACAATGTACTTTTCTGAGTCGAAGCATAACATATTTTATTTTGTCCCTTGAAGGAGAAACGAACCTTTCAAATCAGCCAGCGGTCCGTGGGGTTCAGAGGTTATTTTCCCCTGATGAGAAGACGGACCGTTTGGTCATATATAAAAGATGCTACATACAGTACAATGCACAACCTTTGTATCCAGGCACTCTGTTTTGACTTTTTTTTTCCTCCTAGACTGAAAGCATTGCGCTTGGCTGTGAAGCTCGATACACACAGCTTTTGTGGCTGACTGCCCCATCGTATTTGCTTGGCAGCGCTAACTGAAAAGCCAAAGACATTGCCACGTTCTTGCATCAGTCTGCATGAGCTGTCCATTCAGACTTTTCAGAGAGAAATACTTCAAAACAGCATGAAAGGATGAGGAACTTCTCATATTTTCTATCCATCCCTCTGTTCCTCTCACTCTTTCCACTTTCCCAGTTGTTGAACTTGAGGTGCAACCCCCACAGAGCAGAGGAAGCAGAGAAGAAAGCTTTGTAGCTCATTAGTGTGTTCTCTGTTTCTTAAATTGTTTGGCTTTTAGTCCTGTTTGAACATCAGTCAAATGCCTCAAAAAAAAAAAAAAAAAATATATGAGTTTTGGATTTGGAATTGTGCTGCTTGAGTAAAACGTCTGTTGCCACTTTGGTATACAACGATGTGTGTGACATGTGAAGTCAACATGCCTCACTAAATCATCAGTCATCCCAGCATGCCCAGGGATATTTCCTCTGACTGCAGGCATTTCAGGGGTATGACAAAGTGATGTTAGTAATGGCTCGGGCATTTTAATTCCAATTAACAAGGAAAGGCAAATCAGAGCCCAGTGGCTTCATATACTCATTAGCTTAATACAAAGAGAGCACTGTAAGTGTAGTAAAGAGGGCTTAATATACACCAGGGCACTGTGTAAGAAAGAGTTTGGGCCCACTGCTGCCATATTTAATTCAAACAACTTTGTCGGGGCTGTGGACTCTTGTAACTACGATGAGACGATGCCGTATTTAACGTCACCCCCCCCCCTAGCGAGATTGTGGTTTCAAGCGTATGGACCTGCTGTGGCCCGTCTGGGTGGCATTTGCATGTTCTGTTTTCATGTGTCTTCCTCCCTGTAACTGACTGGTGGACCTGTCCAAACTGTACCCCGTCTCTGTCGTTGCCTGATTTACTTTATACAACTTCAATTTAAAAAGGTGTTTTTTTTTTTCCCAGCATCACTTATGACCAAAAGCCTGCATTTATTTTCTTATTAGATGCCGTAGCTTACATTACACGTGACATGAAACTGTGTGGCTTCCTTCAATAAAGCACAGCCCTTCCTCCCCCTGCAATAGAGGTTGCGGGTAGAGAGGTTTTGTGGGGAGCAGACTGCTGAGTACCATAGTGTCTGTCTGATGGGGATAAGACCATGAAAGACGCTCAGATCACAGGCTCACGTCCTGATGGAGAAAATTAGCTGGGCCAAGAGTCCTTTTATGTGTCTCTCTCATTTAGATAAGATTAAATGGAGGGAACACGTCTGACTCCCTCCCTATGATGTGGCCACGTATGATGCGTCTCCCTCACCATTAATCAGGTGATGGGCAGGGCTTCTTTTAGCTTGTGAAACTGTTCGACCCAATTCAAGTTTCAGCTTCTAAAGGCAAAGTTGGGAAGATTTTCTGGTTGTTGTTTTTTTTTTTCAGATGCTGCTTCTGTTATATACAGAAGTGGGTGTGCTGTAATATGGGTGTGTGTTTGTGTTTTAGAAGATACATCATCTAACCTCATTAGTGAGAAATGGCCTGATTGAATTCCAGCACGCATTCCTCTATAGCCGTGCTATTCCTAATCGAGCCACAAGATGGAGCCACTGCTTTGTCTATAGCACGAGCTGAGGAATGCTGCGGGAAAGCAAAGGACAGTCAGCGCGGGTCAAGAGATCATACAAAACAGCTTTGGTGATTACGTTACATGTCCACCCCATTTTCTTCTGTCACCTTGTGCTGAAAGAAGACATCAGATGATAAGGACATAATAGTGTGTGGGGTTTGGTTTAGACAGCAGTGCTTGTGTCAGGTTCACTGCTATAGTGTATTTAAAGAGCACGTAAACTGGCCTTCATTATCTTTGTCGGTGGTTCTATTTGAAGATATTTTTTTTTCCCCCTCACATTTTCTTTCTTGTTTTCTCTTGTCCCTCCCTGACTTCTGTCTTCTATGTGTGCTTTTCATCCACATATGAAAACTCTTAACCCCCTCCCCCTTCGTCCTCTCTTTTTTTTCCCTTTGGGTAAGTGTGACAATGAGATTGTCTTTCCCGCTGCAGGAGTCATACGTTGATGTTGGTGTAAATGCCTCACGTCTCTCACTCACAAGCCAGGGTGTTTCTGCTGATATTCCCTCCAGGTGGTGTAGGGTTATGGTGCAGGGGGCGCAGGGATGTTTGTGTCCCAAGGTCAGACTGCTTCCCTGAGGGTGCCTGAGGCGGAGACCCCGGGCCCACTGGCTCTGCACCTGGAGGTCAGGCGGCGGTATGAATGTCAGGTTGCTTTAATCAGCCAAGCTGCAGCTTCTGAGGCTCTACATGGTGTTCTCATTTTCCTCTCTGTGTGTGTGTGTGTGTGTGTGTGTGTGTGTTTGTGTGTAGCTCTGGCCTGACTTGCCACCGCTTTGATCTTTGGGCCTCAGACTCCAGACACATCTGATTCAATTATCCTCATCCACCTGTTGACTTAGAGGCCCAAAATTGCAAAGCTTGGCCCCGCTTTCCAAGTTTCATAGCTGCATGTGTTAGTGCGTGTGCATGCAGGTGTGTGTGTGTGTGTGTGTGTGTGTGTTTGTTTGTTTTATTTGTTTGTTTGTGTGTGTGCACGTGCATGTATGGAGGAAGAAGTACTGTCTGAGTGCACAAAAGCTGAAGTCGTTTATTTGAACGTGATCATAATTCATTACAAATAAGTGAAACCATATTGTAACTCATTACATTGTAACTCATTTACTGCTGTAAAAATACGTGTATCAGCGTTTCCCTAGTGATCATGTTCATTCCTTTTTTTTACTAAAACATGACGGAGTCAAGGATTTATTAGTTGGTGAAAGGGCATTACACTGTACCATGGTTTTATGACATTAACAGTACATTTAAAGAAGCTGTAATTACTACTTTATGAAATGGGCTCCGAGGCTATCGTAAATCTTTCTGGCCAATTCACATTCTTAAATGAATTATACATGATCAGCCCAAAAGCCTGGCTCAATAAGAAGGTGTTGCTCATGAGCATCTGTAACTGGTACATATGAAGAGATTGGGATTATGATCACCTACCTCTCATCATGTTTTATGTTGTGACTAATGTATGCCCAGCCTTATCACCAGATTCTAATTTAACAATATGTTAATAAATCAGAATTTTATTTACCACCATCTCTTTGACATGATCGCTTAAGGGGCTTTCACACCTACCTCTTTTGGTCTGGACTTTCAGACTTTGCACTAAGTTTTTTTTTTTTTTTTTTTTTTTTAAATCTAAATTTAAATTAAATTAAAAAACTCAAAACTATGTAGGAATTCACTGCAGACAAATAATGCTGCGTTCAGGGGAGTTCAGAAAGTATTTTTAGAGTATTTGTTTGTTAGCGTATGTCTCCAGCCACAGTTGTTGAATGCGCCCTGCTATCCTTAGAAAGGAAAGAGAAGTAAAAAAAAAATGAGCTATAGTAGCACATGAAGAGAGAAGGAGGCAATGTTTTTAACTGGGATTTAGTCTGGTGGAGCCAGGCTATGTATGTACAAGACAAACAACAGAAACACTAATTGTACTATAAACGGCAGTACGATGGCACAAGAGGGTTCCGGGTTCAGTCCTCGGCTGCGGCCTTTCTGTGAGGAGTTTACATGTTCTCCATGTCCCTTCTTGCCTTTTCTCCAGGTGGTTTGGCTTCCTCCTACACCCCGAAGACTTGAGTGTTGGGTTAATTTGTGACGATAAATTGTCCATAGGTGTGAGTGTGAGTGATTGTCTGTCTTTTCTGTGATGACTTGTTGATTGGTCCGGGGTATGCCCCGTCGTCACTCATTGTCAGCTACAGGTAATCAGCCCCTTCTGCCCCTGTTTAGGAGAAAGTGGATACAGATAATGAATGGTTTGTTCCTATAAAGGGCTTGGTGCCTGTTTTGAGACATTTCAATATTTAACAAAAAGATACAGGATTTGACACCAAAAAAAAAGTATACTGTTATAAATTACTCCGAATCTGTGCTGAGATAAGAGAGAACACTGTTAGTGGTACGGTTACACTAAATATAGATTAGTTCAATGCAACTTCATTTAATTAGGAAATCTTATTGAGCTCAAGGACTCTTATTTTTACAAGATACATCATAACAAGATAATTAGGTCACACAAAGCAGCCTTGAAAGAAGTCCTTTATCAAAAGATACTAATCAAAGGAAGTTAATACATCTACTTTACTGTCCATACAGCTGAATGTAGCGGTCTTAAAACAGAAAAGCAGTACGTGACAGCTCCATGAAGAACCAGGCATTTCAGGAACATGGCAGTAATAGAGCCATCCTTGTATTCTGTGCCACTCAGTGATACCACTGTCTGTGACAAATGGGCTCCAAAATGCTCAATACCAAGAAAGCTGAAAAAATGATATGGGAGGGAAAGAATGGCTGTAGGCTCCAGATTTTGAGAATGTGAAACAGTGCCCTCTAGAATGTAATGTGATGTCTTTATAAGATGACAGCATTTTTTTTTTTTTTTTTCCTTTTCCTTTATTGTTGTCCTACATTTCCCCGGCTTCTCTAACATCTTCATTCAATTAGCATCAGTGGGCTATTAGTGCCTTGTGTGCCTGTGTTTAATGAGATTGTTAGCTCAGTAATGCCTGTGTGTGTGTGTGGCAACAGAGTGCATAGTGAGAATGAGAAGTGTGTGTGTGTGTGTGTGTGTGTGTGTGTGTGTGTGTGTGTGTGTGTGTGTGTGTGTGTGTGTGTGTGAGAGAGAATATAAGCAGTTTCCCTCTAAAGCTGCTTGTTTTAAAACCATAATGGACATGACGAGAGACAATGATTGAAGTGTATGATTATAAAAAGATTGTACAAGTCATAGACTGGTGCCCTGTGGGCTGTGCATGGAATCAGACTGATGTATAGCAGAGACGTTTATTGTTCAGATGGGATTAAATGTAAACCACAAACCATGCAGCCAGTGCCAGATGTTGTGATCTGTGTAAATCACAAGGCAGGCTGCCTATGCAAGCACATTCATATACAAAGTGTGAGACAAGAGCAGACTCCAGAGAAATGCGCACACATACTGTAGGTTAACGTCTCGCACTTCTGTTTCCCTCTCTTTTCCCTCTTCCAGGAGAAAGCTGGAAGAGAGACGACCCGTGACCTCCAGTCCATCCAAACAGTCACCCAGGCAAGATGGCGGAACGGTTAGTTCACCACTATACTTCAAACTGCTGGACTTCCCCTGTCTGAAGATTCAGCACATACAGTAGTTTTTAGATTTATAGATCGCTACGCGGTAGCTCTGATGACACATTGAATTATTACCAGCAAACCTGCTGGTGCCAATGTAAATACTGTACTAGACAACCTGCTTGGGTTTCTTCTTTAATATGGGGCAATCTAGGAATTCCTGAACCCATCCAGTCGAGAGACGGGGAGCTGACAATACATTTTACTGTAAAAGACTGCAATATACTGAGCAGTTTCTAATACTCTCTTTAATGTACTGTATGTAAATAGAAAGGCCCCAAAAAATGATAAACACCTCAGTATAATGTAGTCGAGTACAAACGCCGCCTTTAACTTTGAGTGGAACAATAAACAAACAGTTAATTTAATGCAATTCTGAAAATGTCACCGAGAATAGAACATTCTGAGCTTTGCAAAGATGGATGTTGCATCAGGGCGGTTGCATATGACGGCATTAGAGTATACAGGTGTACTGCACCTCATAAAGTGAGTGTCATTGTTCAAGCCAATGTGCAGTTGATTGGAACAACTGCGAACACGTCTGCGGTCAGAACTGTTCATGCCGCTCCTACTTATGTTCAACACAATGCTTAGAATTCCTGGTGCGATACAGAGACCGTGACATGCTGCTTTGAACAGCCAGTGACCCGCATACCCGGCATTCCTAGATATCGAAATGAAACATTTACTCTGTTTGTTCGAGGGCGAGGCTCTGGGACCTTAATGCCATTTTAATCAGAATGGGCATTTAATCCTGAGCTATTCCGTTCAGCCATTTCTCTGCGTCAGTGCGGTTCCGTTCGAGGTACACCCAAGGTCCACACTCCACCAGATACCAATCAAATTCAACAACATCTCTCCTTTCCCTGTCGCTTTCTCAATTTTATTAGATATTTCCCCTATTTCAACCCTGCTGCCCAACCTCCACTTGAGTAAATTGATCTTATATCAACAAAACCCCTGGAAGCGTTTGAATTATACTGCATAAAACAAATCCGGAGCCCCGTTGTAACAAAAGGCTGAAGAAAACAAGAATGATAGGCAATCTAGCTGCATATGCCCCTCTTGTGGAATTTACTGCGTGACGGAAATGATGTGGAACTGCCAAACATCTGGAGTGCTGTGTGCGAGAGGGAGGAGAGTGAGGGAGCAAAGGGTGGAGAGATGGAGATAACGAGGGGGTAAAGTGCTGTTAGTATGGGAGGAAAACACATGTGGGTGTACTGTATATCTGTAAGCTTTTAAAGAATCCTCTTTTTGTTGCCAAGAGAGGAATTGTATTGTGTCAACAGGCGGTGATAACCTCCATCACTGCCTGCTGTTTGCTTCCTCAGGCCAAACTGCCAATCAAAGCGCTGTCAGAAGTCATTTAAATTCCCTCCTCTAATTTATATCGCCCCTCTTAACTTGCATTTTGTTCCTGCTCTTTTACCCCCCCCCTTTTCCCCTGCTCAGGTGGATGGGGGGTGGAAGGCACATATGTCTCCCGATGACAGTGACCTGGAGGCTCGTCTTAACAGCTGGAACCTGGGGGTGAGTCCGGAGGCATGCCTTGAGCTCCTTGGTTACATGCAGCTGTCAACATGCTGCAGCTCACTGCAGTGACAGGGCTCACAAGTAAATCTACTAATACTAATACTAATCTCTAATCTCGGTAGTGCAGTGATGCTGAGTTAGCTTTACTGCTGGCACACTTCTGACCAAACGGTAATAAAAACCTCTTTCACCTTTGTCCTCTTGAGGCCACTTCCTTTAAGCAGGTCACTGCTATTGTAGGATGTGAGGGAGTTGTGTAAACTGAGAAATTGAAGATGTGTGCTCATCTTATCGTCTCTGTCTGGAGTGCACCAAGCCAAGGCTTGATAAGCAACCTGCCCTCATGTCTTTTATTTCCTATCTCCTCACCTGCATCACACTGACTTTCTTCTTTTTTTTTTTTTTGCTCGCCTGTTGCCTCTGACTTTCTCCTGCATTACTTACACATTGATATTTTTGCAGAACCAGTCTGTCTTTCTTACTCTTTCTCCGTTTCTCTTTGTACTGTTACTCTAGCTTCCCCCCCCCCCCCCCCCCCCCCCCCCCCCCCCCCCCCCGTCTGTCCGTCCATCCACGTTTCTTCGACTCTCTCCTCTTCCCTCTCTCTTTCAGTAGTTGGGTAATCAGAGGTATCTATCAGCCGTGCACTGCACCGCTCTGCTCTGCTCTGTGTTGAAACGCAGATAAGAGTCATTGCTTGGCAACGCTCCCCCAAGCCTGCATCTTTCAAATCAACAGATGTTCCTTCATACACAAAGACACACCTCCTCCTCCTCCCCCTCTTCTCCCTCCCCCCCCCCCTCAAGTTTACAGAAGTTTTATAGACGCACTCCTTCAAAGCGCCCAGCTCCCACGAAATTTGAGCACGGCCGAGCATCACTCTATTTGGAACATCTTTAGCTGGTCTTTAGATGTTCTGAAGCAGTCCAGATTTGTTTGCTGTCCATCTCACCTCTAATGTGATAAAGTTATCGTAGTCAGCATGGTAACCATCCATATCGGACAGCGTAAGATAGATTGCTTCAGACTCAAATTGGAGTTCTTCGAAGAGACGCACAGCCTGAGTCAGCTGGGCCACCATGCGTTTGTGTGTCGGATCAATTAGTTTTATCTCTAATGGGAGTTGAGTATTACAGTTGAACTAGGTACAGTTTGCACTGACCTACCTGTCAAGGAAAAAAAAGCACGCAAGCTAGAAAACTTGCATAAGAACTTGGGACTCTTTTTTTTTTTTTTTTTTTTCATTCAATGGTATCCCCTACCACTAGGCTGTCCATTGTCTGCGGTTAGATGGCTGTGCTGATGGCTTACTCAATGGTAGTCCGAAACTAGGAAGCCATCAATCACAGTGTGTTTGTTTGGCAGGAGAGCCAGCCCTCGTGATTTGGAGTGTTGTTCCTCTTATGCGTCCGTCCATCCATCCACGTCGAGGTCCAATGACACAGGACGGCGTGCCAGCTGCGAGGCCGGACAAACATGTGCTTAGAGGAGCGTGTGTGTGGGCGCGCAGTGAAGAGTGCGCGCGCAGGCATACATGTGCACCAAGTCCAAGTTTAGTATCGCACTGTGCCAGCATTACACCACAGGATTTAGTCTACATGTCTTCCTCGCCCTGTGGGCCGCGCTCAATCACATCTGATGACTAGCTGTCTGTGGATATAAAAAGAAATCCCATTCTTGTTTTCAGCCTGGGCACTACTTTAGAAGGATATTGATTGATTCATCACTTGGTAAATGTGGATTTTTATTTTTTTTTTAGCCATTGCCAGATTTAAGTAGCAATTCATCACACATCATTGCACACACCAGGGATGCAGCTCTGCACTGTGTGCAGCAGTGTGTTCTTGTGCTTGTGTGCATGTATTATAATAAACATCATTGTAGTCAAGTTGGATGTCTCCTTTTGTTGAAGGCTTATATTATGCCATTTAACAAAATGTCTGACCTGTTTTTACCTGCATGCAGACTGCGCAGGGAGGCGGAGATACTGTCATCTTCTTCACCTGCCACTAACTCACCCTGAAGCAACAGATTGCGACTTCATCCGCATCCTGTGGCTGTACCTATTTTAGTCCCAAGCACTGAGGTTCTTTCAGGTTCTGTTTTCTCATTTCCAATTCATTCTGGATTAGCTTCATATGGGTTGTACCACCTTACAACATTAAATCCTTTTTTTTTTTTTAACATCAACTTCCCTCCTCTTCGTAATCTTCCTCCTTGTTCTCCTCCTTCATCCCCATGTTGTGGAGATTAGCAACAGAACTGTTTACTGGGCGTCATTGCTGTCATCTCCAGAGTCAGCTCTACTACTTTGAAAAGCCGTGATCTTGCTGCTATTTGGCAGCCCCGACAGACACCCTCAGTGCATCAGACGGAAACGCTGTATGGTAGTGTGAGTTCATAAGAAAGTAATGGGGTCATAAACAAACGTCAAATAGTGCAAGCAAAACAGGATGTTGTCAACAGGCAGATATTTTTGCAGCTTGTGTCACAGTTCGTGGGCTGTGTTGATGTAACGCTACAGAGTCACATGGACTGGGACCTGCTTACTTCCAGGTGGTTTAGCCGCTCACGCTTTTCAGTCTCTTGTGTTTCATATTGTAATCAAAGAACATGCTGTGTCAGTGTTTGGCGAGGATGTATACACATTTGTGTCTGTCTCACGGTAAACGGACTAGGGGATAGCTTACAGATTAGTGGTCCTGGGTGTTGACAAAAGGGACAGCAAAGAGAGTCTGAGAGCGGAAACAGAGCTGGCCACACACACAAAGCCTTTAAGCGGCCCAACGTATTCTGTCTTTCTAAACAGACAAGAGTTGACGGAAGAGAATCCAGCCACAGCATTTGGCTTTTGATGTGCTCCCCACATTGTTTATGGCAAACTTAGAGCGGAGGTTAGGGTCTAAAGCTTTGTTAGAAGAGGATGAAGAGAAAGAGGCGCCTAAAGTTTTTCTGTTTACTCTTTCAGATTGAAAACCCCAGATATTTGCGAGAGCAGCCCATTCCCCTGTCGCCGGTAAGTTGTCACCGGGGTCCTTTGTGGTTTATTTATTGTTACCTAGATACAATTGTTGTCAGTGTACTCCTAAATCTTCTCATCTAATCTCTCTCTCTCTCTCATTTATCTCTATAGATTTTCAAGTCAAGCTTTGGGAGGAACAGCACCTTGGTCAATGATGAGGGCCCACAACTGTTACAGAGCAAAATGGTATGCACCAGAATGAGAGTTGTAGCCAAACTTGACACTACTGAAAGCCTTTTTGTGCGATAAATCAGACTTCTTTACGAACTCTTAAGTCGTCTCTTTGCGTATCCATCCATCTATTCCAGCGATCCTTTACTTCTCTCTATTCCATGTGCTCAGCTTTGTATAGAAACGAGTGCTGAGCACATACAGAAGTCAAAGCTCCCTTGACTGCTTTATGGCATTAGACGCCACCACAGCAATGTACATACATCCGCATGCATAGTTGGTATTGTTGAAATGGCCAAGGCCTCTTAGAAGACAAAAATAAAGCCAGCTCCCAGTGATGACAGTTTTTTCCTTATGTGGATTTAAGCTGAAAATCCTATTCTGAAAGCATGCTTTGAAGTCCCCTCTGCCCCTCCCCGGCTCTCACGAACCACCACTCATTCCTCCCACCATCCACCCTTAATGCACTGTTAAATATAAAACTGAGCATGACTTGCCTGTAATAGTCATGGCTCTTCATGGATACCATAGTCAGTTACATCGGCTTCCCCGGGAAAGATCAGAAAAAAAAAAAAAGGGGGGGTGGCAGGACATTATGGACAAGAACAGTCTGGTTTGTTGACCTTTCATAACAAGGATCTGTTTGTAACACATCGAGCCAGTCAGGCAATGTACCTGTGGGCTGACTGAATGCTGCAACTCCAATATGAAAATATTAAAGCAACGTCCTATGCTGTTTGATCCTACCTCAGACTAGCTGACTGGCTTCATACAGCTGTGTGTGGTGGGAATATGAATTTATCTCATGAGACAATATTCAATGCACACACCAAAGATCTGATTTGATTGCACAATTGTGTGTGTGTGTGTGTGTGTGTGTGTGTGTGTGTGTGTGTGTGTGTGTGTGTGTGTGTGTGTGTGTGTGTGTGTGTAGGTGGCCTTCAATGAGGGTGTGAGTTTTTTGGAGGAAAGCTGTTAGAAACTCAACTGGCCTGTCATTTCCCCTGAGGGCACATGCTAGCAATGTGGGAACAAGTTCAGGAAAATCAGAGAAGCACTGGGAAGGACACATGGGAAACAAGAGGAAATGGTGCAGAACTGGAGTTTTTTTTCCATGGTGCTGCTCAGCCTACCGCAGCCAATCTGTCGCACTTCTGTTCTTTATTTTCTTTACACTGAGATTATGTTTTCAGCAGAAATGAAATTGAGCTTTAGTGTAAAAGGTGAGGGAAGAAGAAAGTGTGTGCATGTGTATCATGGTCTCACCTTTTACACCCCCACCCCCCAAAAAAACAAAAACAAAATTTAGAAGTCATTCCCAGCAATGTTTATGCTTTGTAGCCACGCTAGCATAATGGGCCTGCGGTGTCAGTCTGTCTGTCGACTTTGGCCTCAACAAGTATCGGATGAGCGTTTGTTAAATCTTGTGGCAATCAGACAATTTGCTGGACGTTCATGTTGCTCTCTGGATGAATTTCAGTTTTATTCTTTGGTTTATTAACTGCTGAGCAAATGAAATTCCCACTAGCCTCAGCTGTGCTTTGTGTTTTGTGCCAATATATTTTGCTACTACTAATGAGCAAATGTTAGCATGCTAATTGCTTAACATGCTGTTAAGATGCTGTATTAAAAGTATTTAGATCAGAACACCATTGTACCGAAGTACAATCCTATAGACCCCCCCAGCACGGCCGGCACTTGTAGATAAACTCGCCGAAGTGGCAGCAGGTTGATGTTGCACCAGATATGGACATAGTTCTGACACGTCTGTTCTCTTCTAAGACAGATTTGCCACCGAAATATCAACAACTCTCTTCGGACTGCCTCATTTGGCTGAACCTCCCAAAGTTCCACAAGGTGGGGCAAGGCGAATTTCAAGACGTTTTCAGCGGCAGAGAGCGTACAGCTAAAATTTAGTAGGATACACTGCAGCAGGACCTTTTCTCGGAAGCTTTCGTGTGGCAACATGGAAGCATTGTCCAGCCCTGCTGCTGCGTGGCTGCCAAGGCCCGGTCTAGGAAATCACAGTGACATCACTTCCATTTAATCCCCAAAGCATAGTTGAAAATTTACCCAGGTTTAAAGTGTTATATATGCCACATGTCATTAAGCTGGTGGCAGCTTAACGAACATCTCAGCTTTCACACCAAGCTCATCCTCCCGCTAATCTACCAACTGCGTTGATAAAAAAAAAAAAATGCAGACAGTTTTTTTCCTATGAAACAATGAGTGGCAGCTGAGAAACTTCACTGCGAGCTGCCATTGCTTTGAGTCACTTATCTTATACATATGTGTTTGCTTATGGGGGAGTTGTGGAAATTGTCTTGCAGGAGCAGCGAAGCCCTGCTAATTCTACAGCACACCCTAGCAGTGAATGGTATCACAAGGCCTGGGCCTTTATTTGGAAATTCAATTAAATGGCAACGGATGAGGCTTATCTATATGTAGGCCCGAGTCTGGTGATTCCAGAAGATACTGACAGATTGATTAAAAACAATCAGTCTTTCTTTTAGTCTTTAAACTACCCCCTTTGGTACCTGACCTTAGGGATTGTTGGCAGCAGGCATCGCATGGTAGACGAGTGTGTTCGTGTCAAGCAGTCACACTCTAATGGTCACAAGCCCCTGACTGGGGATCAGACCCCTTTTACTTTCTGATGCCATAATGATGCAGTCTGTCTAATCCAAGAATCCTTTGGGATGGAGCTTCAGCTCTTAGCCTGTGATTTAGAGGGCCACAGTCTGTCTTATCTGATCACTTTTCAAAGCTAAAAAAAAAAAGCAACCTAGTGAGTCTTAGTAGTTTAAAGGGGACTAGTTCTGTAGTTGGCTTTCAATCTGGTGCTTCAGGCTGGGAGACATAAGGGATCCACAGTGTTCCATAATGATAAAGTTACTATTTCAGGCATTTCTGTCCTCTTTCCTTGATTATTGTGTTTGTGATGTGTTCATATTAGAAATTTTGAGTAATCATTTGTTTACTTTGCGTTCATAACTACACTCGCGGGAAAACTGAGAATTTTTGTTTTTTTTCTCACATGACAGAGATTCAATTTTAACCGAGGTTTTTATCCAGTCTTACTATCAGTACAGACTACAGTGAATTAACTTCTTGTCAGAGAGTGGAAATGGCATCTTGCTGCTCCTCAGTAGATAGCACAGTGCTGCATACTGACTATCCTAGAGCATCTGTGTTTACTGAGGATGAAAGACGCACCAGGACATTGTACATCTCAGACAAGATGAAGGAGCTGCACAAATGCAACCTTGCTTTGTGGAGCCCAAACAGTTAGCAAAGGATTTGCGAACACATCCCCTTGTGGAAAAAGGCCTTGACCCCACACCGGTTTTGTGAGCAAAAAAAAAAAAAACAACAGCAACTGTTTTCTGTCTTCTCCTTGCATTCCCTTTCTCATATTCTCTCTCTCTCTCTCTCTCTCTCTTCCCTCCCTCCCTCTCATCCTTTCAAAAGCGAAGTGTCAAAAAACATGGCATCTTACAGCGCTCTCTACAACTCTGAAGAAGAGAAAAGGGAAAAAGCTGTACCACCCAGTCAGACTGATTGAAGGCGCCTCAGAAGCCTTAGGTGTACGACATTCCTCCTCCTCCTTCCTTCACCGACGCCTTTATAAACAAGTTTCAAACACCCCTGATCTAGTTTGACAAACTTTCTCCAAAGAGCATTTGAAGAGAGGTTGAGAAAGTGACACCCCCACATGTGCTTTTTTTTGTTGTTGTTTTTTTTTCGGGCGCCGGCAGATCCAGGTCTTTACTTAGTCTTTTGCTTTTCAATCACTGCCATCTCTATCCCCTTCTCTCCCTCTCTCTTTCTCCTGCTTTCTTCTCCTTTTCCCCTCCTACTCTGACAGGTCTCCTGCGGTCCTCTCAATAGCACAAGAAATGGTGGTAAATCAAGATAAAAAAGACACCAAGAAAAACACAGAATACTTAACAGAGCTTTGTCAAGGATACAGTGTGTAAAAGTAGCTCAAATTCAGTAATGAGAAGAGGCGTCTAGAAGGCAATTTATGCTTTTTAGTTGGAGTTTTATTTTTAACAGGGCTCAGAATGGAGAATTACTGACATTTTAACAAAATTTCATCTCTTTCCACCATTTCAATGCATAATAAGGCCAGATTTGTTACTCTAACAATTATTATGTTGTTGATGTCTTTTTTGAGGGGTATTTTATCAATATTTATGCAGTTAAACAATACTGTAAATGAATCATATTTTTATTGAGACATCATAGTTGCTTCCCTTTGATTGTTGCCAAGAGAAAAGGTCTAATGTGGTTTGACTGTGCCAAGTAATGTCATGGGACTTTTCTACTTAATGGTTTTGATGACTACAGCAAACACAAGCTAGCCTTAGGATGTTGTTAACCACCGACATGTTCACGCACAAACAACCACACTTTCAAAGGAAGACCATCGTCACCCTGCTCCAGGCTTGATTAACACACCAGAACAGACAGTGACTAAACATGAGTTGTGACATCAAAGCAAATGGCCAGTCATCTCGCTGTCAAAGGACGTCTTTGTGCCTCCATGTGTGTGTGAGCGGTAACAGCTTCTCTGCAATTAATAGATAACTAACTGCAAACAGTTGCTATAAAAAGCTATCGAAAGAGCAAATGGTGACATGTAGGGAGAAGGTAACCCAAATTCATATAGCACACGTATAGCGGGGTAAAAACATGGAACATTTTCAAGAAAGGAATGCAGCTACTATTATATTTCTTGAGCACCACCTGCAGGACAGAAAATAAGAACCGCCATGCAAATCTCAAAATACTTTTAATGGTTACATGATAAAAAACGCTTTCATTTTAACACGTTTTGTTTTGCTGATACACCTCAGGCAAAGTTGTTTGCCCCATTAGTGGTGAGACTCCGAGAATAGAAAAGTTGACTCTCCCTTTTTTCAGCGCCAGAAAAATGTGTTTTCCACTGTTTAAAATGAGTGTTGCAGCTTTACAAGGCTGCGACGGTTGTCCTCATCTACAGAAATTCTTAGCGGACTGTTTAGTTGCAGAAACTAAACAGCTACTTCACACAATCTTTAGAAATATCTGTCATGGAGCATCTTTGTCTATCTGCAGACAGATGCAGTCGTGTAGTGGGAACGCCTTGAGGACTATTTTCCACTGATGATGGATGAATACAGAAGATGAAAAAGGACCTGAGATTTTCTTTTAGTCAATTACAGAAAGTGATAAAAAAGGAAAAAAAGAAGGTCATTAGGGTTTTATTTGACAAAGAATGGGAAGCCCTGTAGCTCAGAGATCTGTTCCAACGTGCACATGACACCACTGAACTTTTGATCCCTTGAAAATACAACGCCGAAATGAAAACAGTCGTTCTCTGCATAATTAACTGCTATGTCTATGTTCATAGCACACACAAACAAAGAGGCTTTCACTTTGTTTATTGTAGACAAACAAGCACATGGACTCACTAACAGCAGAGTACATTTGCAGCTCTGTGGATAAATGTTTTTTTTAAATGTTAGTGTTTTTTTGTTTTTTTTTTATCATCAGCTGCCTGTGTGCTAGTTGGTACACATTGTATCTTCTTTCATCCAGATTTATTTTAACTCTGTCATTCGTGTCACTCTTTTTTTTTTTTTTTTCATGGCATGTCTCAAAAAAAAGAGAAAATAGGCCACAGATGTCAATGTTGAACAAAATGTGTTGCCTGTATTGCCTGATAATAAATAACATTTCATCCCTCAAGCAGATGTTGTAGCTTAGCAACTTCATTTCATTTATGAAACAAAAGTGGAGTGTAGCGTGTTTTAAGTGTTACAGCATTTGGTGTTCTATGTGTTTTCAGGCCGAGATGAAGATCAAAGTGTTGGAAGCCAAGCACCAGGAGGAGAAACTGAAGATGCAGCAGAGACACGATGCAGATGTTGAGAAAGTAAGAATGAAATCTGGAAGGTAGCAGGCACTTCATCACCACTTACCACTGCAGATGGATATTTCACCATCGTTATGTGATTTTAGGCTGTAGATTGTAAATAGGTATATAGCACGTTGTTATAATCTATTAACAGTTTCAAAATTTCAAGTGGGTTCAGTTTTCATTCAAAACACTGACTTGTGTAACATTATGGCTCATGTAGCTATGAATTTGGTAAGCTGTTATTGGAAAGTAAACATGAATGGCAAGTTTTAAAATGTTAAAGGTCCCATATTTTATAAACTCAGATTTTCTTTTCTTTTATTATTTTTTTTTTATATATAAACCAGTATATGAATAGAGTGAATGTGTCAAATTGCTCAGTCCATGAAGAAATGCCCACAGCCCTTGATCAGCAACTGTGCTGCTTGAACGAGCTGTTTGGACTTCTTTACGTTTATGATGTCACAAAAACACACCGATGTCATAAATCCACCCTCAGCACGGCCTGCTGTCTAACTGTTTACGTGGAAGAAAACACCACGCGGCCATTTTGTTGGGGAGTTAGCAAACCACAAGACCAACTGCACTCTGAAAATATTCAGCCAATCAGAAGAGAGGGTCATTGATATCAATGCACTTTAAAGACACAGACACAAAACAGTCTGTTCTTGGTGGAGCTCCAGAGAGAGATGTAAAACTATGTTGAGGTGGTTTTAGGTACCACAAAAATATCTTATGGAAATCAAGACTGCTAATAAAACATCAGAAAAGTGTCAAATATGGGACACTTATTATTAACAGTTCGCTTTCTACAATGGAATTATACTCTAAAAATTGTAAATGAGCCGGTAAACGGCAGATCTAGTCTTACGGGAATTATATTAATCAAACACAGTATACAGTAGTATCTTATAGTCTGCAGGGCATTTCCAGGTATCGAATGTTGTCACAGTTTGACTTTGAATTTGAATTTGCGTTCCACTTTCCTCTGGAGAAGGACATCCAGTCAAGAGTCCGCAAAGGAATGGTGTAGTCTTAACACAGCTGAATCACATTGCAGACAAGCACTGCTTCTCTCTGGTTGCATTTTGTATGAAACAGTACACTCCTTTACAGTCAGTACATGTCAGGAGGAAAGCATGAACTGAAGTGTATAAAACCCAAACTCAGTCAGTACTGGTACGATATCATATCCGTTTGCAGAATTTTCAACTAAACAGACGGGTCTGCTAACTTGAGTGCTCATGAAAACTATTTAACCTACCGTACTCTACAATGCTCATCAGTGATCTTGATTCTATTTGGTGGCTAATGAAAAGTAAAGGGCCAAGTCTCTCTCCTTTTCATCGCCCCATCCCGCAAATAATCATCTCTTCAAAGCTTTTTGTCAGCCGGTGAAAATAGCAGTAAAGCTGGTTTATTTCATGCTGGGTGCCCGTCAGTTAGGCTGCAGATCAAGCACCTGGGATCTGTCACGTCCTCAGGATGACTTGCCTTTGCTGCCACAGAAGCTTTTAATAAAACAGAAAACACTCCAATTTTCTCTCCACTTTAAGATGCCCATTGCTTCTTTGTGTTTGACAAGAGACAGGATGACAGCTAGCTCTCTTTCGCGCGCTCTCTCTCTCTCTCTCTTTAATTACATACAGATTGCAAGTTATGTCCAATTTAATATCCTCAGACTTTTACCCAGCATTCCCTCTAATGGCTTCAAAGGGGAGCGATTCAGGGGTGCACTTTGACGAGCTTGATGAAAGGTAGACAAACTAGGTTTAGTTTTAATTAGTGTACTTATGAATAATGTATGTTGCTGAAAGGCTACTGGTCATTGTCCCCCTGCTTGAAATTGAGAGGGTAATGAGAGAACAGGCCACAGTGTTGTATGCTAATGTTTGAGGATCAGTTAAAAAAAAAAAAAAAAAAACTCAGGTGAAGTAGCACGTCTTTACGTTATCTCGCTTAACAAGCAAATGATTTGAGATTAGTGGTAGACCGCAGGGCACACTAGGAAAACATTAAAGGATGGCCATCCCTAAATGTTCTGTGAACTTTGCTCCAGTCGCCCCATCCTCCCTTCATCTCCCCCCATTCCATTCACATAGAGACGATGTCGACCTTGGCTAATACATGCACTTATATTGAACAAAATACTAAACTCTAGTGGGCTTTGCGACACTACAGGAAAAATGACCACTCAGAAAGTCAGATCATCATCTGTTGCTGGAATAGTTAATTTTTTCAGTCTTTCAGCCAAATACTATTATCTGTAACGCTGATAAGAAGTTTGGACTAATATTTTAAGTAGATGTTTTGATATCCTGGTGAGAATAGAATTTGGTGAGGCAGCCCTGGGACAGTTGACTATGGATCAAATTATCGATCTGTTTGTCTATACAGTAAATGAAAGCCTGGGTTGTACCATCATTTTACAAGAAACTGTTTAGGAAGAAAACCAGCCTCCTGAATTTGTCCAGAGCCGTCTGGGCAGTAGATAGAGACACCCTTAAACCACTTGCATAATGTACATACCAATATATGCATATTATGCAATTAAACAATTGAGAGTGCTAGACTGTCCCTTTATACTGGAGCTCCAACTCTCCGTGGCCTCATTTAACTAATTACACACAGATGGCAGCAGCAAGCAGATGCAGTTTCCCCATCACGCCTCAGCACAGGTGGTTCACTCAGCTGCCATTTCACTCGGTTAACTCATAGTCTCCTATGCAATAGATATGCACGTGAAAGATAAGGACTTCTCGGGTCATACAGTTGAGGTTCCTTACAAAATGTTCCATGTCATCACAAACAATGCAATCTTCAATTTGACTTTAATAATTCATCATTTTACAGATGAAAAAAAAAAAAATCATTCAATTTTCATGATTGAGAATAAAGTGTTGTCTTGTTGTGTTCTCAAGCATTCCTGATATTAACAGTCATCGGAAGATATTGATAACTTTGATTTACTTTAGTTGTTACTTTTAGTGTCCTTTAAGGATAGACACTCAAGTTAAAGCTGCTCTGTGGAGATTACTTGTAAGTAAACAATGGTTTCTTTATATATTTATAGTTTCTCATTCATTAGATGATTTTTCTTAAATTTGTGAGTTGAGCCTTGTTTACATTTATTTGTAGTTGCTAGCTGACTTCTTCTTCCCAGCCTTGTTGGCACGTTATCATTGGCAAGAATGTAAATTTGATCACTAAGGTGTGTATATATGTGCTTCTATTCACATGTGCATGTGAACCAACAGTACAGGGACTCACAAAAACAAGGCTCCATTGCGCTACAAGTGGTCAAAAACTCTGCAGGGTGTCTCTGAGACTTGTTTAGGCTGTTTTTGGGTGTCGGTGGTTGTTTTCTGTTTTGTTTATATTTAGGTCACATTGTGTACCTATAAATTTAGCCTTCATAAACTTTGCTTGGGACCTGTCTACTGTTAGCGTTTGGTTTCCTACTACAGTTACTGTACAATATTGTGAAAGTACAGAGCTTAAACAACTTAAATGGGTACCATCAAAAACTGTATGCAACATAGCCATTTTCTCAGCAGTAAAAAAAAGCCAGTGAGAGTTAAAAACAGTCTCCCTTTCCTTCTTCAGATTCTGGACCGAAAAAATGGTGAGATTGAAGAGGTGAAAAGCGTGTACCGGGCCAAGCAGAAAGAGTCAGAGGAGATGATCCGTAAACTGGAGAAGAAAGGTGAGAGGTCACATGATTGCAGGGTTAACTGGAAGGATGTTTATACTAGTGTCTCTGAACACTCAGAGTAAAAATCCCACAAAGATACAATTCCACAAGAGACTGCACTGGTGCAGAAGGACGTTCTCCAGCTGTGCTGCTCAGTCTAAAATTGAATTGCATAATGTGGGCCTTTTTCTTCATGCCTAACTTCCATTTTTCCTTTTCCTGTCTTACGCTTCTCTTTCCTGCATATTCGTCTCTCTCTCTAAAAGCAGTCCATAAACAACATATAAACTTGGCAAAGAGAAACACCTCTTAGAATTTGATAGAAGCAAATCTTTATTGTCATTGATTTACTGACAGTTCATCAATGAGCAGGAGTGTGTCTGCGTCCGCATCTGTTCTTGCCCTGAGGCAGGGCCCCCCTACTCTTTGTGTGTTTGTGCTCTCCCACAGTTCAAAGTGTGCTGCGGGAATCTCAGGTCATCTGTGAGAGCAAAGAGAAGCAGATTGCAGAGCTGAAGAAGATGTCGGATCAGAGCGCAGACTCTTTAAAAAACGAGTGGGAGAAGAAGGTATGAGGATAAGTCGTAGGGCTCGAATATTCTGTAGCACAACACCATGTATGTAGCCCGGAGCCAGAGGAAGACCGTGTGTTAGCACGAGGCTCGCGGACGTCACTGCAAGCAGCTTGGCTGTGCCTCAAATCTTCATCCCTTCATGTGGTGTCTAGCAAGAGAGTTGTTGGGGGCTCCGTAAAGCATGTTGTGAGCAATGTTGTGGAAGTGTTTTGTTTTGTTTAAGCCCTCTTAAATGAGTACGATGTTACATGTCAGAAGAAATAGATTGAAATAGACTTTATGATGTCTTATCAGAGTCATGTGCTCATGGTTATTCCTCCGCTGTTCTGTGATCAAGCGGACGGACAGATTTGGCACATCAAGCATTTTTGTGTGAGTTTGTGTATGAAGCAATTCTGTTTCCAGACGAACTAAAGACGGCCGTAGCACCTGCTTCCTCTTCTCCAGCTGACCACAGCCGCTGAATGCCAATGTTTTCCTGGAGATCTTCTGGCTTCCCAAATTCGGCCTGAAAAACTGCGCGTGCATTCATAGCAGCATGTTCGATGCAGCTAGTAACAGTATGAGATGAAGAGTGTGACTGCGAGTTCATTTTCTTCTCTGTGACATTCGGAGGTCTCTGTATGATCTTTAAATGGCTTTGTCATTGTCATTCTCCAATTCTGATTGATGAATGGCACAAATAGAAATTCCTCATGAACAGCCTCAAGCACATTTTCATTTGCAGGGCTGAAAATACTGCTCAGAACTAAATCTGTAACCCAGGTGCTGCACCGTCATGTTACCGTGACAATGAGTTCATGAAAATGGGTCTCTTCATCTTTGTGCCTGTGAGATAAAAGTGCCATCACAAGGGAAAAATGAAAAGGGAAAAAAAAAAAAGAAAAAAAAAAAAGCAATACCACATATTACTTGCAACATCCTGCTATAAAAACATTCAAAAGGCTGTGACTGATATGTAGCCATCTTCTGCCCTTCCAGCTGCATGCTGCTGTGACAGAGACGGAGCAGGAGAAGTTTGAATTGCAGAAGAAACACACCGACAGTATCCAAGAGCTGCTGGAGGACACCAACCTTAGACTGGCTAAGATGGAGTCTGAGTATAACACTCGGTCACAAGCTACTGTGAGTACAGAAGCAGACGTGCGAGTGTGTACGTGATTGTCCAGCGGTGGAAAGTGTGTCGACTCAAACACTGTACATGTTTTAGGCACCTCTACTTTACTTGAGTGTGTTCATTTTTTTGCTGCTTTATAAGTTAGGTCCATTTCATTTGAAAAGAAAATGTTGTATCTTTATTACCGCAACATTTATGTAACCCTTAGATTGCTCTCTGTCAGTCACAACTCGTAACCACGTCTGTTTCAAATCTGCTGTTATTTACTGAGCTAAATACTCGGAGCAAATGTGCAGCATTGATGGGATAGGATGATGGATCAACTGTTTGGAGTGTCACAACCTCAGCGAGACAATTTGTTTTACCCTCAGAATTTGATCCATTCAGTTCGATAACATTTGGAAAGCCTAGAAGAGCACAATTTATTTATTTTATCCCCATTCAAGTTAGCGTAAGGCTAAACCTGAAGCAGGTGGAAGTGGTTGGTGTGTATAGAGTATAGAGCATGATTGTCTCACCAGACTACATTCAAAAACTCTGTATACTGTAAAATACAGACAGATTCTTCTGGCTCCTCGTAGATTTAGTTGGCATTGTGTGAACCCGTTTTGCACGGACTTGAATATAATGGACATTTATACGTAAAATGTTTGCACTGCTGCCTAAGTACAGGATATGACTACTTCTTCCACCACTGGGCGTGTTTAGGATTTAGATATTGATCTTTAATGAATTTGAATTTTGTTTTTTTTCAATACATCACATTATTTAAGAGGTATGCATACAAGACAACTCCAAATGGTATCAAGCTGTAACAGACTTTAATTTGAGCTTTATTCAGACTTCATGTGTTATGATTTGACTTTGCATGCTAACGTTTATTGCATCTGTCTGTGATCATCACTCATAGCAAAAGGAATATGAGCAAGAATGTGACTCTTGGGGATTCATCCTAAACAGCAGCAGGGGATTCGAGACTTCACACATTTCATGTAGGCAGATTATTTTCTATGCTCAACAGCAGACTTTCAGTGGAACAAACAGGATTCTGGGTGACCTCGCTGGCTGTATTCTTGCATCCAACTCTTGCCATGTTTAGCTCTTAAGGTACACAGTGCATCTGTCACACGTCTAATCATAAGACAGTGACCCACACCATTCCAAGGCTGAAATGAAAGGCGACATCCTCTAACCCCTGGGCTAGAATGACTCTCATATCTTATGCCTGTCATGTCTATAAAGGTCTTTGATCCAGGCATGTATTAAATCTCACCCATTGCAATGACTGTGCTCGAAGATGTGCATGCACACACACACACACACACTTCCCAAAGCTGCTGTTCCTTTGATGTCATATTAAAGGACTTTGGTTTTAAGTGGGACTGTACACATTTTACTAGTTGGGAATCATCAACACCAAAGGCCAGATAAATGCACTGCTTCATAATTAGTATTGTTATCAGTGTCAACATTCATGGGCTGCCATACGCATCACACATATTGCTTCTGGCCGCAGTCTGTCAACAGGGCCACATTTAAGAGGCATCAAACCCTGGATGGTGCAGAGCCGACGGTAAGGCCCCTTTTTCAATAATTAAGGACAGACAAGGTCCAAGATAATGAAAAGAGCCCTCTGACATTGTAAGTTAGCTGCTGTCCTGCTGAGGTTGGGCTGACCTATACACACATAGTTTAGCAGATTCAAAGTGGACTTTGTCTCAGGTGAGTTGCAACAGCACCTCTGAGTGTGTGACTGGTGTCTCTAAACTAAATCTTTTGATGTCAGTGTTGTCTTATGTTCTGTTTTTGTGAATTCCTGAGTTTTCCGATATTAATTTCCAATGTTCTTGTGGAATATTTAGTCATCCGCTCTTTTAGCTTTCGAACAGTAAACGACATCACACCTGTTTCGGGTCTCTGCCACTACCAACTATAAGGTGATTATGCTTATGTGATTATTAGGCAGGACACTGTATGAAAAGTTCGCTCAGTTCACGTGTAACACACGCAAGCCAAGACAAACTGAGATCGATGATTCATTGTCAGTGGTTTAATAACAGTGAAATAAAGACTGCTCATCTGCCCACTGCTACCTGCTCGGATTTCTATCCAACAGAGATCACAAAGAGCTTCCAAATATGTCAGATGTTGTTATTTTTGGATGTTATCTATCGACAGGGCAGAACAGTTGAAGCGACTGAGAAAGAGTTTGGAAATAAAGACAAGCTGCTATCTGCCTTGGTGTTGCAACAGCCCAGCTCTTGACAGTCAATGCATGTCCATATCAAATAACAGATAATATTAATTTGTGAAATGTTTAGAGATGCACTTGTAGCAGTGTCTTATTTTTCTCCTTCTGATATTTTGCAGATTGGTGGCGTTTTCTTATCTTTTCTTCCTTGCAATGTGTATAGTTAATAACACTGTCTTATAGCAATTATTCATTATGTGCTGTATAGGCTTTAGTAGACAGCACTGAGCACACTTAAAGTGGGATTTGTTCCTCGGATCTACAGCCTCCACTGTCTCTATTTCTTGCGTCCTGTGTTTCTACTTCATTAACGGCTGTTCGTCTAATACCACAGTTTGTACCACAACGTGCACACATCCACACAGCCTTACAAGCCTCGGGAGATGAGTGATGATGCAGACTGCCCTTTAGTTTCTGGCCTTAGTTCGGATACGGAAAGGTCATCCATCTCGCAATATGACATTTTTGTTACAACTTATATGTTTATTCCCATCTTCAAAGACTTTATCACTTTTAAATCTTTGAACGGGGCCGAAGCTCATAATGTAGCTTATATAGTCTGCACTTCACACCAAGTAATTCTCCATCTGACGCACCTAATTAGGGGGATGTAATTTGCTCCCACTGAGTGTGTCCAGGTGTGCCCAGTCCAGCTTCAGTATGAAGACGTGC
The DNA here is from genome assembly GCF_022577435.1 of Embiotoca jacksoni. Taxonomy (NCBI): domain Eukaryota; kingdom Metazoa; phylum Chordata; class Actinopteri; family Embiotocidae; genus Embiotoca; species Embiotoca jacksoni. Next base: position 6,644,850 of record NW_027185285.1, read on the forward strand.
TCCTTTTCATCTCCTGCCAGAGAACTAAGTGTCAGCACGCGTCCCAGCACAAAACAGGCCCCTTGTTCCTTTTCTTAAACCCCTTCTATGCTAACACAAAAGACAAAAATCTCTCTCACCAGCCTCGCCGGGCACTGCTCTCTTACTCTTTTCAAACACACCGTTCCCTCCTCGCCCGTCATTCCATTTTCTGTCATCAGCAGCCTCTGTCATCGTGTAGATCAACTAGCACGCTCCATCTTTAATCAGCGCCCTATCATCGCCTTTATCAGCCTGCCCACACTGCATTCCATGCTGTCATATACTCATACACACACGCACGCACGCACACACGCATGTGTATGCTGAGGGACAGTAGGCAAAGTAGGGATGTTTCTTTTCTTCAAAACAGTGCAGGAAGAAGCTGACGGCATCAGCTGCACTTTGATCATTTTCTTTATTGAAAATCAGAATCCTGATTGAGCTTTTGACATTTGGAATTCAGTAACACCACTGAAACACCTCAACAGTGTCAGTGTGCAGAGGAGTAATCTGATTTCAGGCTTAACACGTAATCACTTTTTTTTTTTTTTTTTGAAGAGCAAAGGTTTTCTACATTAAAAGTTACTGAACCGAATGCTCTGTATCCTCATGAACAAACACATGAAGCAAGATTCTTGTCTCTTAAAAACATTTTAAGAGAAAGTCATGCAAAGCAGTTTTTCTTGCTTCCTTCAAGCCCTTTTTTACACCGCTTGTATTACTTTGGCACTGCCTCTTGCAGCAAATTAGTGACACCAACTCTATATCTGCAAATGTACAAAACCGAAGAACTCCTTTAATACAAGACAAATGACTGAACTTTGAGATTAATGGCAATTTTATTTGCAAAAGCTACGAGGCAATTCTAATATGCAGGCCAAGCTAATATCTAATATTGTTTCTTGAAACATGATTTGAGGTTTTCAAGCATAACTAATAGAGATTAAAACCTTAAAAAAAAAAAAGGGGGAAAACATTGAAAAGACAGTTAAAATATCCTGTTGCACAATTAATTCATTCTGTAAATCTGCTGTGTTCATTCAGCTGGAACACAGTATATTTACACACCATTATAAAACAAATTCTCAGTTGAAACATCAGGCAGAGGGAGGTGACCATTATGCAGGCGTATATTAACATTTGAGTTTCCAAAGTGGAAACGTAACCTTTAAGTTAGTTTGCCATGAGTTGATTCAAATGTCAGAATTGGGGTGAAATTGTAGCTGAAACTTTTCATTTGCACGACGGGTGACTTCAGAAATAGCTGCAGTTGAGATTTTGTTGACCGGAGGAAGAAAACCGACATGAGAATAGTCTTTTTAAACATTTTTATTGGATGAATGTGTAGCAGAGAAGAGGTCTCTGCTGCTTTGACCTGTAGTGCAGTTTGTACTAACAGTTTGCTTTTGATGACTCTCGGCTCTTTGGAGAATATCAGTGCAAAACCTACTTTGACTCGGACTATGTTTATCTAACGTGAAAGCAATAATCCTCAAACATTTTACGAATTCATTTTAAAGTGAGTGTCATGTAGGGTCAATAATCAAGTCACAGCAGCTATCTGCTGCATCATTAGTCACATTCTTCCGTGTTAGCAACCACATTTCTGTCTCTGACTTTACTGTGGAAGCACGCAATCCTCCGACCCCATGACATTTTCAAGCTGTTTGGTTTACTGTGTTTTTTTTGTGCATCCTGGTGGTCCAGGAACAAACGGTGCGTGAGCTGGAGCTGCGGGTGAAGCATCAGTCAGCGGAGGTGGAGAAGGGCATTGCACTGCGTCAGAAAGTGACAAAGGACAAGGCCCAGTTGGAGATCCACATTGCATCCATCGGCACTGAACTGCAGGAGGCTAACAGGCGGTACGGAGCTGTTTGACATGTGAAATAGAGCTGGATTAAAAGATACAAAGATGTAAAGTGATAAAAGTATCCTGCAAGTAGCCTTTGTTGATACTGCTGATAATTTAAAAAAAGGATACTTAAAACCAGACAGTATTTCATAACAAGATTGTAAAAATGTACTATTTATTTCAAAATGTCTCCTTGAGATCTTAAGAGATTTTCAATTAACATGTTACTATCAGGGTGCGTGTGATACAGTGGGAAGGTAATGACTCTTCTGATTTTTTTTAATTGGCGTTCTAATTGGAGCAGATCCAATGGTTGTATTAGAAACCCAGACATGTAATCAAGCTCCTAATTGTGTACAGGATTATGATCCAGCAGAAGGAGAAAGAGCAGAAGAGAGAGCAGCATGAACAGACATTACAGAAGCTCCAAGCCAAGCATGAAACTGACATGAGCCACTTACACCAAGAACATGCTCTGTCTGCTGCCAAGGTACCACAACCCGTTCACACAGCTCTTCCTCCCATCCTTCAAAATCTATTATTGATTGATACAAGACAAAAAACCTTTTACCGAACTTATCCCCTCTCTACTTCAGGCCTCTGAGGTGATGAGGGATCTGGAGAGCACTGTGGCTCAGATCAAACAACAGCTCCAGGACAGTGAATATCGAAGACACCAACAAGTCAGGGTAGGATTTGGGTGCTGGCATGGGTGTGTGCATGTTTTATACTAATGTCACTGTAGGAAACTCTTGTGTGACAGTATCACGTCTGCCTGACGGTGTCTTTTGGACTCCTTTCAGGATCGGGAGATTAAGTTTCAGCAGGAAAAAGATGAACTGCAGATCAACTGTGAGAAAAAGGTAGTGTGCACTTGCTCCATCTGGAAAACTTGCCCGCTGAGCTCCACAGCTTCTGTCATTACATTAAAAGAACCCTGGACAAAGTGATTACGGTCAAGAGGAGATCAAAGCCTGGAGTCACATGTTTCTTGTGGTTTTCCTTTTTTTTTTTTTTTTTTTTTCTTAGATTTTATGTCTGGTCTCGTAAAATCCCAGCCGTGATTAATAGGAAGATGTGGGACTGAACAGAGAAGAAAGAGGACGATGTTGATTTCATAATTTAGTGTGAAAGTTATCTAGCAAAAAAAAAAAGATTTGAGAATAGGAGTTACAAGCAAATAAACTTGCGGAGTACTTGGCAAAAGAGAAGACCGTCAGTGTACTCGGGCCTACTTTTAATTTCCCCTGCACTCATCTACTTTTGAGTGACCCTCTTTGAAGCCATGGAGCAGCCATGAAGTGTAGAGTACAGAGACCATTGTTAATGATCTAAACTGGGCCAGACTAGACCAGGCCAGACTTCTTAGGTAAAGATCGGGTTTAAAGGCCGTGCTTGCACCTGGGTCATCTTCAAAGTGCCACATCTATAACGCGTGTGTTGGCGGCCGGCTGGCATACACGGGCCCCTGTTACTGATACACCTGCAAAAACTTAGCAGGTCTCTGTGCTCTTTATTCAGGGTCAGGAAGAATTTCAATTAAGGTTCTCTCAGTAGTTTCGTTTTGATGTCTGTTTTTTTTTTTTTTTTTTTTTTTGTCCTTGTAATCAGCCTGTATTTTACCTACCTTTCTTTTTTTTTCTTCCCCCCCCCCCTTCTTTCTACTGCAAGGTGACAAGTGATGAAAACAATGAAAGAAAGAGGAGTGTGTTCATTTTTGTTCGCTCTGGAAATATTTCTCTTTCCACTCCTGAGGAGCGCGAAATGAGACACGTGAAGGAGACCACTGCACGGTATCTGGACATAAGAAGGGCCCATATGGCTGCCATAGATCCAGAGTGAGAGGCCCTCTGAGGCAGACAGATAGGCTCAGATGGTACTTTTGATGGGGTGATAGGGAGAAGAGACCAGACCAGACGCACAAGGTCACAGGCAGGAAAGTTTTCTTGAGTGATGTTTGATGGTGTCTGCTTTTGCACTCACTTACATCTCTCTCTCTCTCTCTCTCTCTCTCTCTCTCTCTCTCTCTCTCAGGTTTCGGCGGTTCACAGTGAGGCAGAGAAGGAGAAAACGGAGGCGAAGAGGAAGATAGCCAAACTAGAAGATGCACTCAGGTACAGCGAGAAAGGCAAAACTAAAAGTGGTGTTTGTTGCATGAATTTAAGAAGTTTCGGAAATGGTACGCTGTTGATGCTAAATCAGAGTACTAAACACAGTCAGTAATCATTTATACTAGTATAAATATACTACTTTAGGCTGGATTTAGGAGCCTGAACTTTTTAAATACTTTTTATTATTTTACATTTTTGTCTGAGTGTGTGTGGTCCTCCTCCTTCCCTCTTTGTCAAATGTTTGAAATAAGGCTCTACGACACATCATCAGCATTTCAGCCAGTGTGTGTAAATGTGCGTGTAGGACACGTGACTTTAGGACAATATGTGTGTGTGTGTGTGTGTGTGTGTGTGTGTGTGTGTGTGTGTGTGTGTGTGTGTGTGTGTGCAAACGCAATACTCAACCACCCTGATCATAATCTGGTATTAACACCTAAAATTAGTTATTTGACAAGTATAGGGACAAATTGTGTCCTTTATTACTGCATGTATTGAAACCACCCTTTTTGGTCATGAAATTTCCAACATATATAATCTTAGTGAGGCATGATATTTATTTTACAGTTATTAGTATCACACATTTGAGCCTTGACTTTGTGGCTTTAGACTTTATTAGAGAGTTGTTTATGTCTACTGACTTAGGTCTTTGATCATAAGAACAGTGTGTATGAATTCTGATTTAAGGTGGAGTTTGGCATTAACAAGCCAACCCTTACACACTCTCTTTGATCTTTTTTTATAACTCAGAGAAGTACTGTTAGAGTTGAGAGCCTGGAAAGTCTTAGAAATCAGAGCTTCACATGTGATGTCTTCAAGAAAACTTGCAAACTTTATCACATAAATCACAAAGTCCCAACTCTAATAAACCGATAGTCATATGAGGAAAACACTGTTGGTTTTTGACAAGTAGTGTGTTATTGAAAATGTGATTTAATGAATGCTTAATACAGTCATCCAGTATAAGTCAAATGAAAGAGAGACATTGTGAGGACTGGTAAAATATTTAAGAATATTACAAGGATGCTATACATTATATAAAATGTAAAAATAGACAACAACTGCGCTAATCATTATTTTATATGAACCATTGATCAGATGTTGATTGTGTGTAACGTAATAAATCCACCAACAGTGATCACACAATCCTGCAGTTCCCAATGGCTCTACAGAGTATTTTAGCTCCTTTCAACCTCATCCATGTTTCTTAGAACAGCACACAGCTGTTTTGCTTATAAAAGGACAAAGTGGAGCATTGAGCAGCTAAATAGACAAATATTTCCCTCTGAATTTGAAGGACACCAAACCCAGAGATAAAGTAGTGCCTGCTATCACGACTCCAAATTAATGTCAATGCTCCTCTGTGTCTATCTGATGTGTGAAAAGACAACCCTGTACTAACGCATTGACCACGTCTTCAGCATGTTCTGTTGCCTCCTCGGTAGCCCAAAAAAAAATCAACTGGTTCTCCTTTAAATCTCTATGTGGCACTTTTTCAAGACAGGAATTTTGAGCCTTAAAAGTGCAGATGTGACTATTAATATTAATATTTGCATTGTGTGTTCCAAAAAGCCATTGTTGTGAGGCAACATGTTCAATACCTGGACAGTAAAACTGTGTCACCTAATTGGAATGCAGCTACCACTAATTATTGTCACTTCTGGTTTTGCTGTGGTTGTTTGGGTCAACCAATGAGGTTTGTTTTGATATTGAGAGGATGAAGAGCCTCAATGAGAAGTTATTTCTGTTGATAAACCAAGTTTTGTCCAGAAAGGCTTACTCTGTGCTGTAATTTCTTCAGCAGAGCTTTTGCCAAGTCCCTTTTTTTTGCGGAGATATCAACTTTGTAAAATTGCCAGTCCTTGCAAATACATTGATTGAGCTTGCATCATTTTTTTTTTTACTGCCATCACAAGTTCTGTTATTAATTAAACTTCTGCTTTCTTCTGCTATAACATGTCAATCTTTACAATGAAAAAAGATTTGTTGGAGTTAATTTTAAGTCCTCAATGGGTAATTACAGAACTGTAATAGAGGGAATTTAAATTATTGATAAATGAGTATAGCAAATTAACACTAAATATAATGGGGGGGGATGTCTCTTCCTACTCTCACCCTTAAGTTTTATCACTCCCATGCCTCCAGAACTACATATGCACACTTTGCTGTAAGGCTAGATTTCAACAGACTGCAGCCAATCAGCAAACCAACCAGTCAGTACATTCCACCGGGTAATTAATCCCATACAAGACCATATTACTTGGCCACAAGCAGATTACACTTTCCCTGGCGAATGTGTTCTGCACAATTAAACACAACGCCGGCTCGGCCCATTCAACAACCCCAGCTCCAATTCCAGCCTTACACAGCCAAAGCCAGTCAGAGTGCCATCGCTCGCCTTGAGAGGTTTTCAACCGTTTGTCACAATACAATGACAACCCAGAGCATTGAAAAGAATGGGTGGAGCATTTATCTAAGTACTCTTTGCCAAACACTTTTGAAGTGGCTGTGAAAACATAAACCAATAAATATTTTTCCTGAAGACAAAATTGTATCAAGTTGATGGACATTATTATTACTGTTCCTTTGTGTTTCTGTCAACGTGAAGCAACATGAAAATTATTTTTATGGTTTGGTGGAATTTAGTATTCAGCATAAATAACACAAAGGGACATTGATGGTTATGCCGGCCTATTGTTTGCTTGTCATTGTCAGCCCAGCACCAGAGAACAAGCTTTAACACAGCAGACAGATCTGTTTGTGCATAAATTATCCTTGTTGTTAGTATCAGTAACGAGCCAGTCATTCCCTCGTTTAGTGTTAAACACTGTGAAACGGCAAGTGGCCCATCGGGCTCTTAGCTAATTAAGTACTCGGGCACAATACACACACATACACAAGATGCACTAAGCAGTCTGATGTCTGCTACCTGCCTGCTGCCGTGGCAACACTGACGGCCTTTAAAGGCGATCCAGGAGAACTTCAAAGTCAAAGCAAGACCGCATGCAGATTTGAGTGTGTGTGTGTGTGTGTGTGTGTGTGTGTGTGTGTGTGTGTGTGTGTGTGTGTGTGTGTGTGTGTGAGAGAAGATTGGAGGTTGTATGATAAAAATTAAACAAGTAGAATTGCTCAAGAAGCCTTCTGTTTGTCAGATACTGTGTGGTATGTGCACTATAATGTCTATTTTATGTATGCATATTGATCCATACAATCTACTGTAAAAGTTTATAAAGCTACACGTGACAACCCTAATACATTAGATACTCAGATATATTTATACCTATAATATAATAATAATATTTATTTTTAAAAGTATGTAACGATTTCTGATGAATTTATTGGCACTTCTAATTATTATTGATGGTTATGATTATTCATATGTGACATATGTAGCTGCTAGCCACAGTGATTTCCATGTTCTGCCATGCAAATTAGCTTTGCTGTGTGATTTTGAGTTCCTGGTCTTTGTCACTATAGCAACAACAACAGAAAGCACTACAAAGCTGCACAGAGAACAAGTTTCTATCCTCTTCTTTCATCCCAACGTGCCTCAGATCATTACAGGGCATTAGCATAGAGATGGAGAGATGCTCCACAGAGCGGATTGTGGGGATGGGGAGGCGGGGGGGGGGGGCAGTAGAGAGAAGGGGGGAGCTCATCTGGGGAACAGCTTGCCTGCTTTTGCAACAATGACCTCCAAATCACAATTTAAAAACATCAGAAAACCACCTGAATGTTTAAAGTAAGGGAAAAGAAAAACAGCTGGTCCATTTCTACATCATGGTATTTCTCACCCCTCTCTCTCTCTCTCTGTTACTCTTTCTTCTTTTTTTTTTTCACACTCTCCTCCATACCATCCTTCCTGTAGCTTTGAACCCAGCTGGCTTTATCAAAACCACGTGCCTTCTAAGGTGTGGTACAGAGTTGTAGTACTCTTGACTTTGTCTGAACAGAACATTCTGCTCAGTTTAATCGTTTACACGTTGGAGTGACAGAAGGAGCATCCACTTTAGGTAGCTGCAACACGTTGTGAGTGGCTACACGCTGGCCGTGTGAGCGCCTTTTACAAGTCTGCGCAGACACTCGCGCTGTCGTGGATGAGCTGTGTCATGTGTAGAATTTACTTGAACTCGCGCTGCGATCCTTTCCACCTCTAATTTAACGTTTCTGGCTTTCCTGCTATTATTTCAGTTGCGTGTTTTTGTGCCCACACCATTTGAAATCAGGTCTTGGCAACAGTGATTCTGGCAGATTATGAGTCGTTATGTCCGTTTGTTATTGTCATTGTTCCCTTTTGTAGTGTTTGTGCATGTATGACCACATGCATGCGTTAGACAGAGCCCCCTCCCCCCCCCTCCTCCCGCCCCATGCGTGCCCTTTTACTCCTAAAAGTGAAGGATGCATCCAATATGTTCTTTCAACTTGTTTTGTATGTGTGTGTGTGCACACACCCTTTCGTCTGTATGCGTCTTTGAAGTGGTCTTATCTCTCTCAGCATTCCTCTCCCGTGACAGGAAGGATGGAGGGGTGGTGGTCCGGAGAGGGACCAGAGGTAGCTGAGCAGAGGCTGTGCTGCCTGCAACCCCCAGTTAATGTTCAGGTGTAGGAGCAGGTGGAGCTATGGATCCTGAATATTGAAAAGCTTCACGAGGGCTCAATATTTACTCCCATGGCAACTGCATTAAAAGGGGAGTTGGAGATGGGTTAAGCACCGGTTCAATACCACAGACCTAACAAAAAGAGCTCTTTAACTGGGGTCTACAGTCCAGCGGTTCTCTTGAGTTTAATGACAGCTGCCGTCTCGGAAACTATTACAGCCTACTTTAGCATCAGCAGTGTCCTGATTTGGGGACCTTCAAACACAAATATGGTTGCATGTTTAAATTAGCTGAATTTATAATAATAATAGTTGAAGAAACTATACCATCAGGTGTCCCTGCAGGAATGGAGCAAGTCTAGGCAGTGTCTCTTTTGTCTTTTTGCTTTTTGAATAAAAAGGGAAAATATTAAAGCAGATCATAAGTTTCTACTCTGGAAACAAAATCAATAACAATCCTGGCATTTAGTTAGTCAGCTATAATTTGTCATATCTGATCATGGCAGTATCTGATATCACTTAATTTTATGCCCCTGATTGATAGTGACATTTTCCTTTTTAATTGCCTTTCCATGCCCGAGTGATTGTCACACAACCAAATTTGACATTTTTCCACTAAACTAGCTTGCCTACAAATATGCACTCACAGTAGGAATTTCCACCAAAGCAGGATCAGTTAACTGAGGCTCTGAAACAACTCAATCTGGATACATTGTCTTTAGGGCTGTCATTGTTTTATTAAAAACCCTCCCACTTTGGTTTCCACTGTACAATGTTTGGGATATGTAAATAATGTATGTTTACTTGAGGGACTTGTGCCTTGTTGATTTAGCATATTATGCCGATGTCTGCATAATTAATGAGGCCAAATAGCATTTAAATGCACAGCGAAGGCAAGAAAGCCAATGTTGCGAAGCATGGCATGAGTAAAATCTTTTTATATATTTTTGTCTTTCCTACATATTTTCTCGATGTCAATATCTAGACATTTTTTTTTATAAAAAACGGAAACATTTTCCTTTTGCTTTTTTGCACTTTAGGCAGACTTAAAGCATTAATATTATTCAAGTGTTAAAGGAGTTATACGAAATACAGTAAATCCCACATCGCTGGCTCAAGATTGAAGCTGTAGTTCGAGTTTCATGTCTAAAAAGAATGAATAACATCCTTACCTCAGTATGTTCGCGCAACATGAAAGCAGCATATTCTTGTAAATAAATATGAAATAGCATATATAGTGGAACTGACATAACTCCAGAGCTGTTTCGAAGTACAAGATAGACATGTAGTATGTCTTTTCGCTTTGTCCCACCCACATAGTGGTACTGTCAGCCCGCGCAGCACCAGATTGCTCTTCATCACCCTCTCCGTATGGCTGGTTGGGTGACTTTGAGCAAAGACACACTTCACTAGTGTGAGGTAAAGTCACTGGTTTCAGCTGCCATGTTAATGGGAGAGCTGAAAGTTCATATGGATATCTTTCCAAACTAAGATGAACTGAGATGCCATCCGTCATGTCCACCAGCGCTTGAGCAAGGCCCTTCTCCCGCTGCACCTTCCAATGATCTGCAACAAATGCTAGATTTTTTTTTACCTTAAAGAATCTATTTAGCGCGAGACTTATTTTGCATTGTCCAGTTATTTTCCCAGGTAATCAATTTGATCTAAAAAAGTAAAATATATACAAAAATAGTGAAAAATATTCCACATGTATAATTTCATTTGCTCAGAGCTCAAGGTGACGTGACCCACCTAGAAGTATTCAGTTTACTGTCATAGAACACTAAGAAAACCTAAAAATATTCACATTCAGAACAGAACGAGGCCTTTAACCATTGTATTCTTTACATTTGTGTTTAAAAAAATTTGTTTCAGATTAATTTCCTGGTAATCAACTTGTTGATTAGGTGGTTACGAGTTTCAGCTCTGAATCTATGGTACTTTAATAAATAGTCAAGAAGTAGAACAAAGTACTGAGAGGCTGAAGCTTAAATTAAGAATGAATAATTGTGTAATGGTAATAAGAGATGCTGGTAGCAATACTGCAGGACAACTGTGTTGTTAAGAGATGACTACATGTGCTACTGTGGGTGAATGATAATAATAAGGATGCCTCATTCTTTTTACGTATGTGGCTATTTTCCTTCATGTTAAAAGTGAAATGCTGTTTATAAACCGGCCACATTTGTAGGGAGTTTTAAAGCCATCCAGCTCAATGATGCTCTGTTTTCTCTGTTCTCTTTTCAACTCTTTCTGTCTTTAATATTTTCTTGCCCTAATGCTATCTCTCTTTTGTGCTCACTTATTTGTGGTCTGTCTCTTCTTCTGTGTCTGTTTCTTTCTCTCTTCTCTCCCTTTCTCTTTCTCTGGGGAGGCGGATGAAAACCAAGCCTATTTTATTTTTTCTTCAGAGGGCGCTGAATATTTCAGTTTTGCATTTTCTCTCTTTTTATGTGCTCCCTCGTTTTTTTTTTTTTTTTTTTTCAGGCCCCTTTGATGTGTCTGTGGATTCGTTATCATTCCGTTTGGATGAGCTCACAGACGCAGATGCGCAGGCACCCACATGCACTTGCGCACACAAACACACACACACACACACACACACACACACACATCTATGCACACATTCTCACTCTGTCTTTTTATACTAGACCAGAGGCATCCACATGCGAGCGTGCATTCTAGCCTGTTTGTCAGTCATTTCCATGTGCTACTCCACCCACATCATAGCCCATGCAATTCTTAAATACTCTGCTTACATGAAAAGAATATTTGCATAAGCAATTAGAGTTTCTTCTGTGTGCACTGGCTTCAGTGTGTACTCTTGTATTAACTGTATGTGAATGTCTATATACAGTAACTTCCTTGTCTCCGTATATCCACCATGTGGTGCACACTCACACAGGCGGCATGTGGCTTTGTGTGGTCAGAGCAAGTCCGGAAAACGCCGGCATCCCTGCACCCCTCCCGTCTGCCAGGCGGCTGGATGGCGGAAGCTCCTTCACCCCCTCTAGCACAAACACTCCTCTCTTCTCGCCTCCCTCTCTTCCTCTCCTCTAAACAGCCGTTTTGGATTGAGGGGATGAGAGGACTTCCTCCTTAGAGAAGGCACATCTTTAATTTGAGCCTCCTCTCCTTCCACTTTTCTGACCAGAGATCCATTTAAAGCCGACGGGCCGCCCTGGCGCTGGCACCCCTCTCCTTCCTTTCCCTCTCTATTTCTCCCTGCCAGGCCTCCCTGACTCTTTTTCTCTGTCCTCTCATCTCACCCTCATTGCTCTGTTATTGATGGTGACACGCTGTCTACCACTCGACTGACCACACACATTCACACACACCCGTAGTTATTAGTAGAATCCCCTGAAGGTGCCATGTGTTCACCTGCTCTCCTCAGCTTTAGAACGCTAATCTGTCACATGCTTGAAGTTGGCTGCAGTGAATTTTTCGGTGTATCCTCAGAGGTAGAGGCCCAGCAGCCAGCTCCAACTTAGTCATAGTGCATTCGTTGAGTAGAGTTGTCAGTCACACAGAGAGTTTGGGACTGTGGCTCGTGAACAAAGGCCCGTGCACACGCCCGCACACACACACACACACACACACACGCCGGCTGCCTCGTCTCTCCAGCGAAACACACCCAATTCATTTTTGCTCTGCCTTGAAAGTTTAAAAAACTTGCTATTTCTGTGACATCCTCTTTTCCATCTTCGTCTCTTTTTCCTCTTTCTTTCTTTTTCCATCTTCGTCTCTCCACATATCCTTTGTGTCTGTCTCAGTCCGGAAGGCAGTCATGCAACGAGACTGATTAATAATTACAGAGTACACAAAATTGGGAGCGGGAAAAAAAAAAACACAGTTTCTTTGTTGTTTGATGTCCAACATGAGAGAGACCAAAATTACAAAGAGACAGAACACTATAAAGAGGAGAGAAAGCTTGCACATTCCTTTCTCAATCCTCTGCTTTTGTTCTTTGCTTTTTTTATTGCCTTCTTTTCATGTGTTGGTTTTATCTTTACTCCGTTTTCTGTTTTTGTCCATCAGTCGTCTATCTTTATAAATACTTAAAGTTATTTATTTGACTATAAGAAAAGATTAATCACTTGACAAAGCTGTTTTCTCTACGATTTTAGTCTTCTTTTTTTTTTTTTTTTTTTTTTTTTTTTAAGAGTTTGGTGTTTCTGTGGGCATATGTGTTCACACAGTTGCATGTTCAGAGTGCTACCTGCTACACAGACTCTCAAGCACGCTTGACAGGGCTCCTGCTTTATGAAATACAGATAAATGCGTAGAGAACAGCGTCATTGCCTTCCCCCATCAAACGCTGTGTGCCTGTTGTAATATAGTAATCGTTGTACTTCATACTTGGTTTAAAAGTCTCAACCCACTGGCCATAAATTCATTCTTCCTCATGGTTGTCTGTCCAGGGGGAATAATTATCCATACCGCGTTAGAGTATTCATTTGCAAGGGAACAGGAGGAAAGCACACTGACGCAAAGCAAATATACACAGAGCACTCTATATAACACACTGTAAAAATCAAAACATGCACAGCCTGACATATTTGCCCCTCGATATTGTCATGTTTGGCCATTAATCAGAAGAAGGGTCTAGAGCAGTTTCAGTAGTGGCTGGAGTGTTGTTGCTCGCCTGCTTAGAAACAGTGTGATTAATTCAGTGTGAACTTTGGTGAACATTTTAATCACTTTATGCACTCGGGGAGCGCATTAAGTCTGTAATATATAGACGTGAACTACATGTCTTTTTTAACAAGCATGGTATTTTTAATAAGATTTAAGTGTTTGTTATAAAATATTCATTGTATTTTACATATTTGGTTCAATGCCAGTCTGTGCTCTTGGAGAGAATATACAAATCTCTATTTCTGGGCACGTAGCTTATTTATCTGTGATAAACACGTTAGAATAGAGTTCTGTTGGGCTAAATATTTGAAACATTCTATAAGTAGGACTGTAGTATTATCCGGATCTTTGGGTGGATTTTGTCGACATGTTCTCTTCAAGAAATGTCACGTAATCAATTACGAGGGGCACAACATGAAGTTCCTAGATTTGGACCTGGGATTTAGCGCAATCGTCAACTCTTAAATGCCCATAAATCTGAATATGAGCGTTAATGTTGCCTCTATGTGTCAGCCCTCTGATTGACGACCTGTCTACCGTGTGCCCTGCCTCTTGCCCTATGCCAGCTGGGATCAGCTGCAGCCTCCCACCCCCAACCCTTAAAAAGATAAGCAGATAGGTGGTTGGATGGATGGATGGAAATTTGCAAGTGGTTTACAAAAATAACACCTTCATGGGTTTCCTTCACTTCTACCTCTGTCATTCTCTCTACCCTCGATCCATCCGCCGAGACACACTCCTGTCCCCACACACCCTCTGTGGGTGAGGCCTGACAGCTGCTCGGTTGCGCTGTGTATGATGTTGTGGCTGGGCCTGCTGGCTGAGCTCTGACAGTTCTCAGTATGAGGCTGTCCCCCTCAGTATGCCTGTCAATCCTCGCCACATGCAACTTTATGGCCTGACATTTGCCAGCAATAGCAGCAGCACATCTGCACGGAAGACACACACACATTTGATCGATTCTGTACAATTGTATGCAAAAATTACCTTTCTTCTTTCTTTTTCTTCTTTCTTTACAAGCTATAATAAATTGGAATTGAAAAATATCATTAGTTGTCATGTTAAATCGACAAAGATGTTATGTGTAGAATATTTTACTGGTTGATGTCAAGAGATGCCACGATTAGCCAAGCTTCACGTTGTGTGGGTTATTTTTAGCCTCTGCTTTTGACATGTTTCTACATCCATTTTCTGTGTCTCTCTTACTTTTTCTTCTTTTACTGTGTAACTATTGTTTTGAAAAGTTCTATTAAAGTTTCTTTTCTTTCCTAGCAAACTATTTCTGGATTTATTGTTTGCCATTGAGTTTCTATGGTTACGTGCAGTATATTCATCTTGCTGTGTATGTGTGTTTTGAAGGGAGATGGAGAGCCAGTTGGACAGAGCCAGGGAGAACCAAAGACAACAGATCCAGCAGGCGGATATGGCACTGGAGCAGTTCAGGAAACAGGTGGAGCTCAGCTCTGAGAAGGCCTACGCTGACATGAAGCTGCAGGTCTGGTACTCGCATACAGACGCACAAAGACAAATCCATAAAAAGCACCACGCATTGAATGCAGAGTATGTTTGCTAACACAAAGCAGTATCCATGCACACCACACCTGTTTTCTATTATACGAGTACATTCTTTACATCCAGTCGGTCTCTAATATTCTTACACGCACTGATCATTAGGATTGTGCAATTTTTTTGTGTTTCCTGTTGTGTGCCAAAACAGATTTGAATTTACACACACCTGTATGCCCTATAACCAGTAACCCTGTTTCAGGTTTGCCATGTAAGGGAGCAGACAGGCAGCAACCAAGACAATGCTGACACACACATGCACATATTTTGAAGTTCATACCACGGAGATCACGGCACCGTGCTGGCTGTGCCTGAATTCCTCCATATGTCTTTTCCTCTTTTTGTTTCTCTCTCCCTCCCCTTCACTTCTACCGCCTAATGATTTGCATCAAAGATCATCCTATATCCTACAATGGGTCAGTTTCCGTCACCTTTTAACTGCTCTTATACAGAAAAATGTAGGAGCCAAGAACATTGTCCTCCCCAGGCCTTTTTCGCTCATTTAGTTGATCCAAATGAATGAAATGATTTATAATCCTGCTCATTAGGCAGGTGCATTCCTTTCTCTGCTATCACGCACTGACCTCACTTCTTGTCAGTGGGCGTGAGGTAGGCTGGTCAGGTTTCAATGAAGAACAGGTCACGCGCATTAAGCAGCCAGACTAATTAGTAAGTCGGGCCCGTCTTACGATCTGCACTCCACACTGCGTGGGCTGCTGCTTATTGGAAGAGTTTTCCAATCGATATGCACTTAAAACTTCTCATGCTGTCTTACAAGGCAGTTCAGCTATAGGCATTTTTCTTAAGCATTTTTTACTGTACTGTCTGTGTGTGTGTGTGTGTGTGTGTGCGCGCGCGCGCTGCATTGACAAGGCAGCACTGAGTGTGGTCCTAAATGTTTGAAAGGGCTGCATGTTAGGGAGATTAGCAAGTTTTAGTCGCTGATTAGTGAAGTGTTTTTGCCTAATCAGTGTGTTGGGGGCACATGTTGTGTAGGAAAATGAGAGTTTGTGTGGGAGTCGAGTTTATGCACAGATTTTGTTGTGGGCACACAGAGCAACCTTTATTTCCCCAGACTGAATTTAAAAATGTTTGTCGTTTTGATAGAAAAGATAAACTGCACTGCTTGCATCTGCAGAGAAGGCACCCATGAAACAAACATGTCCTTTGGCATTTAAGTGATAAAACGCTGTATTCAGGGTTGCGGAAGCTTGAAAACTCGAGGAAATGTTATTGTGATTAGGCACAGGATACTTTTTTGGATTGTAGCCACAACACTGAATAATTTGAAATGTTTGTACTGGGAGACAGAACTTTGGTCTCTCGGTAGTTCTTGCTCCTTTAATGCAGGGCTACATGTGTGTTTGTTAAGTTATGTCTCCATTTCTCTGTGCTTGGAAAATCTCTGTATTGGTGTGTTTCTCCTCCTACGACTCTTTTCTCCCGCTCTCATCCTTCCATCCTCTTTCTCGTTCCTTCTTTTTCCCATTGAGCCCCTGGCATCCCAATCTCCGATCTGACTTTATCCTCAGCCCACATCAAAGCCATGGGAGAGAGGAGCAGTCTCTTCTGCATCCCTGTCATCCTCGCTCCCTCTTTCCCTTTCCTCTACTCCCCTTCCCCACCCCACTTGTGCATCGCTGCATCACGTTCTCCCGCTAAGGCTTTAATGTTGCAGAAAATACTTCAAAAGAAGTTTTTACTCTCTTCTTTTCATCCTTCCATCATTCCTCTCATCATCCTCTCCCTCTCCCTGTCTGCAGATGGTGTTGTACAGTATCTAAATGGATTATCTGTATCACTCTCTTCCTCTTGTCTGTCTGTCTTTCTCCCATTTTAAAAATCAGCATCCCTCTTTTAGGCTGCACTTAAAGGAAAGAGTCTGCCCTATTTTGGTTTAGAAAAAAAGAGGCACCATACGGAATCAAATCTCTGTTGCGTGTGTAGTTCAAAGGAGGCTGCAGCATTTTAAATGGATTAATCAAAACACATTTGGCATTTCCTGCGCGTTACACACAGCATAGCCCAAATACAGAGGTGTTTCAGTAAATTACATCTCCAATTGTTGTTGATTACCGTCAGAAATATGAAAATGCTAAGCTGCGAGGAAGTACATATAAGATAAAATGCGTAAATATTGTTGAATCCCCTTTTTTTCTTTGTGACTGTGCCTCTTTTATTCGAGCCTTTAAGTTGCGGTTTTGTTCTTGCACATGTGAATATGTGAATCTTGATGCAACCTTCTGGCATATGTAATGCAAATTATATACATTATACTTTGATGAATAGTTTAATATATTGATGTGCTGTTATTTCAGTGTCATCACTTTAGCGTCACGTGTTTGTAATGAATGCATTTCTTCCCGGTGGCAGTTCATTCATTTCAAATTAAAAGAAGATAATTGCTGGAGAATACATGTTGTGATTTTGCGAGTTCTGCGTACATTAGATGTATTGTGCTTTTGCTGTGATTTTGCAGCATTTTGAACAAAGAATTACGTTTTATAATATTAGGATTTGAGTGGGATGTTTTTTTACGTATTGTCGCAACACAGATGTGTGCTTGTGATTCCAAGTTGATGTATTTGTGTGTCGAATTATTGTCAGTCGGTCAAAAAGTGTCTCTCCTTCTGCCCCCAGATGGAGAAGGTAGAGGAGGACCTGATACGCTCCAAGTCCCTCAGGGAGAACCAGGCCAAAGAGTTTTCACAGCAACTTGATGCACTCAGACAGAAATTTGAGCAGCAGGTCTGTATCAGTCTGTAACTTTCTGTCCACAAGTGTGTTTGTCTGCTTGGATCTCCATCTGTGAATCGCTCAGCGTTCATGAAGTAGCCAGGGGGAAGATTTCTTCTCTTGCCTTCGACATCATCATCATGACATTGTTATCTTTTCTCTATTATCATTGAACACTCGGCCTGTTGCAGCCAGCCAAGGGAGCTGACATCAATTTGGAATAGTCTTGTTATTCCGTCCCATCTGTTCCGCCTGATTAATTTCTCATGATAAGGGACACGTTTTAGATTAAGCTCAGATTCCGGCTCAATAAATATCTTAAACATTGCCAATTGAAAAGTAATGCAATCTCTACAGAAGATGCATAGTCCCCTTATCTTCCTATCTCTGTCACTCTTCTTCAATTAAGAGTCAAGAAACCATTTTCACAACCCATTTAAATCTAACTAGCTGATAGGGAGACATTGGATTCAATTAAACCGCAGAAATGGATGTTATTGGAGGCAGACGATCTTATTGCAGCAGGCAGAGATACCGTTTACATTTCTATTACTTTAACACACTTTAACATGACTGAATATACTGTATGATTGGTATGTGTGACACAAAACAAAATTTAAAATAGCTCCACCAGCCTTCATATTGCCGGTCCCTTGCCATCAAATGATAAATACTTATTTCATTCTCACCATAAATAATGGAAACAAAAGGTTGCATCTCCCCATGTCTATGTGATACAGTATGACCATGAGGCACCACATAAGCACTAACTGCTGTAACATCTCTATTTCCCATCTGTACCTACAACTTGATTACCTTACAGGCACCAAACTAGCACTCAAGCTGTGCGTTAATAAGCATGCTAACACTCATTTCCAGGCCAGATGGGGTTTACACTGCGTGTAATTTGTTGGAGATGGTTGTAAGTGGAGAATATGAGGCCGGTTTTATTTTCCAAGGAGTGGAGACACTTGTCCATTATTGATTTGCTCCATGGGTGAACAGTTGTGTTTGTACTTGTAATGGCATTTATGGAAAGAAATCATATTTTAAAAGGACTTGATGTATTTATTGTGTTTGGATTTCTCTTCAAAATATCCACCGACAACAAAACTGAGGAAGAGATGGGAAATATAATGCTTCACTTCCTGCTGCAAGGTTATATCGTCAATGCTGGTTAAAGCATGAAACAGATTGTATTTATATCCAAAAGACATTTTTGTTCCCATGAAATGATCCAGTAAATGTGAAGACTGATCAGTGTTTTAGTGTATTGTTCTGAGGAATCAAAAATGTCATCTCGTGTGAAAAACAGGTATGCGATCAAAGATTTCCTAAAGATATTCAAGTGACGATGATCATCTGCTGCCGCACTGAGTGGGGGGTGCCGTTGACAGTTGAAGACAAGCACGCTGGGTTAGCAGCATATCAGGAAGGCTTTTGTCTTAAAGATAAAAACGCATAAAGACGATTGACGTGTCTTTGTGATGATGTTGATATGAGAGCTGGTGACATCGGCTTCACACTTAGAAGAGTAGAAAAAGAAAGAGGAAATGTGTGCGCACATGAAGACGGCTGTTTAATGCTGAATGTACATACTATATATGAGGTGTGTTTTTCATTCTTTATGTGGACCCATTCTCCTTCCACGCCTGCATTTTCTTACTCCAGAGAGATTGGTGTCACAAGACTGCAGGGGTCAAGGTAGTCCATTCAGACGCGCACAAAAGAACGTTCCCCCAAGGGCAGCTTCAGTGAGACTTTAAGTGGGGAACTATGTATGAAAGAGTTGTTTGCCAGCTGACCCTCAAGGCAGTCGGACATCATGGTCCCTGACAGAGCTTTGCCTCTTTAAGTTAGAAAGATAAAGCGAGGTCAAATAGCAGGCTTGGAGTGATGAGCTTGACAGTGAGGGAAATGCTTAATAGCCTCGGTATTCAGTTGTTAGACTGGGACAAAAAGTAATAGAAGAGTTTAGTTTCTAGACATGCAAGTGTTTTGGTGTACTGTTAACACAGACAGAAATGTACGCCTAGCCACACTCGGTGGCAATAACTGGCCTTTTGCAGTTTATTCCCGACAGTGAGGGAAAAGATGGTTGTTGTTTTTTTTCCCTCATCTCTTTCTCCCTTCTTACATGCACCCCGACGACCCCTGCTGAGACCAGACAGGCCTTCTGTTCTCTCCTCTCCACCCTCCTCTTCCCTCCGCCTTCCCAAACATTTCAGATTTCCCCCCGGGGTTGAAAGAAGCCCATTACCTTACAGTCCTGCCTCAATGCGCGCAACGCACACACACACACACACACACACACACACACACACACACAAGCATGTCATCCCGGGCTGACAGGAGTCGTGCTGTGCAGTAACACCCCGACCCGCTCTGTATCTATGGCACCCAGCTGTGCATTAACCATCTCAGTCTCCCCTTATAAGCACCACGCCGGTCCCTTTAAGAACCGCAGCACCCAGCATCCTCCACTGCACGCTGGCGCTTCGTGATGTCACAACCGGGCTCCTTGCTGCTCTCTGTCATCTCCTCTTCTCACCGTGCTTTTCTTTTTCTGTTTTTCTCACAATGGATCTATCTTCCCCACTTCTTTGTCCTCGTTTCACCTCAGATCCACTCTTTCCTACAAACCCCCCATGGCCAAAGATTTTGAACAGGAGCGAACAGTAAGCCAGGACGTCCTCCCCCAATTTCTGTTACCGCATGTCCTGCTGAGGAGTTCTTAGAGCAACTGCCTGCTCATCAGTCCGTCAGCTGTAACTTGTGCCGCTGTATGAAACTGATTAACCGTGTGGGACATCGTATTGTGGCCGTGGATCTCATTTGTGCCTGTTGTGTCCTTGAATGGAAAAGGCGTCGAAGTTGGTGCAAATTTGTTTGACTGTGGAGTTTTCTGTAGGCAGCACCAACGTCACCAGTAGCAGCATGTGGAAGATGTTGCAAATACTCTGTGTAGTGTTTATCTGTTGTCTTGTTCTAATCTAAATCAATGGCGTGTGTGAGTTTTCTTCAGGATGTACTGTTTGTGTGTGTCTGTGTCTACCAGTCACCTTAACCACAGAGATAAAGTACATTTTGATCCACATCTACATCCTTCCATTGTCCTTTTTTGATGGCATTTACCAAAGCTCTCCTAAAAACTGAGGCTGCCAAAATGGAGTGTCTATTGTGGCCCTCCTCTGAGTACCGGGGACGGAATCCGGCTTCCTGTTGATAGCCCCTCATTCATCACCTGCTCTGAATAGCATGCAACATTCGGAGATAGGGCCGAGGATAGAGCAGGCACCGGGCACAGAGGCTGTTGATCTCGCTTCTCTGGCAGGCCAGGTAGGGTGCCGTCATGCACAATGTGCAGGGGATTAGCTTCAAAGCAGGGAGGCAAATGGGCCCCAGGCCCCTGCTGTCCTTTCAGGGCTCCGGCTGGGCCTGCACGGTGGGATGGTGTGGGGTTCACTTGTCCCACCGCCATGGGGGAGTGGGAACGGAACAGAGCCTGGGAAAGGCTTGGTAGCTTGGGTCTGGGAGCTTCACTGGCAAGGCTCACCTCTCAGCAGGTGACTACGCTTACAGACGGGCGAGAATACAGACTTGATGATTAAGCCCTGAAAAATCGGGGCTTTGCGTCCCATTAGAAGTATTTTATTTTCCACTACTGTATTGTGTGTTGCTGGTTGTGGCTCAAGTGAGACTGAAGCCTACAGTATGTTTATAATTGATGTTTTTTCATCAAGCCTTCTTGCTGATTGGTGCTTACAGATCCTTGCTATACTCCGGCTTCAGATATCGCTCATTAACAGCATAAACGCCAGTGATCACAGCCAGGTAATTGATGCTCAAGAATGATCCTATTCATTTTGAGACCGTGAAAGCTGATATTGATTTAATAAATGGATTTAAAAATTGTTTAAACCAATCCAGAGACGAAAACGAAGTAAAAGCATTATCGAGGAATATTTAACATCTTTTCGGTTCTTCTCAAAGTTGCCATTCTCGCTTCTCTTTCCATTTTTTTTTTTTTTTTTTTTTTTTTTTTCTGATTTGGGTTTAGAATGACCATCATAGTCATCGCCTAAGCCGATTTTCACATGCTGTCAGGCGCATAGCATGGGGCATCGGGTAGTTACTGCAGCCAGATGGCTAACCCCTGCCAGCCTGCATGCATAGTCCAAACTAGCTGCTCTTTCATATGCCGATCCCAGAAAAGGGTGAGGGGCCAGATCTGAAGAGAGAGAGGAGTGAGACATTGAGGGCCAGTCTGTACAATTGGCAAATGAGGCAGGAGGGCGGGGGAGCACGCCAGATGTAAACACATCACATCGTGTTGTCCTCTGACGATGGGAGTAAGCGGAGAAACTTTTCTCACTGTTTTCCCCCACCTTCCCACCAATGTCGCCAAACCGGTTGGGCACATGGGTGTTCTGGTTGGAGGGAAGGGGTAGAAGCAAGAGGACGCAGAGAGGACGGATAGATAGGTGGATGGACAAGTTGTCATGACGACAGGGTTGCTCTGAATGTGTGTTGGCTGATGAAGTCTCTCTTCGCCTGCTTGTCCAATCAGATGGCTGAGCAGCGCATGCAGCACGAACAGGAGAGGACGCGGCTACAACAGCAGCACAGCGCGGAAAAGGACAGCCTGGTCCTGGAGCACCAGCAGGAGGTGAGCAGCCTGGAGAGGCAGGCCAGGGCCGCCCTGCAACAGCACCAACAGCACACCCAGGAGTGGCGGAAGCGCGATGCCCAGGTAGGGGGTCTCCACTGATCCACGTTTGCTCACACACATGCTGACCCACCGCTCTCCCGTGGACAACCATTTTGTATTTTGCCCATTGACGTTTTCCTGGGGTTTCAAAAGCACAGCGGGTTAAGACACTTTTTTTACTTGAAGCAAGACAGATATTGACATTGGGCGTGAATAATTTTAGAGATTGCTGTTCAGTCAGTGCGAGAATACAGAAGAATTTAGTTACTGCTGTCTGGGTAAATACAAATTTCAAAACAACACCGCACGCGAGAAAAAGTAAAAGAACGGAATTAACTAGACAAAAAAAAATTGCGCCATTCTGACTTTTACCATTATTGTTAGGTTTTTTTTTTTTTTTTTTGTAATTTATCGCTGCATTTTTTTTAATTTTTTTTTGGATTGAAGCATAAAGACCTTAAATCCAGAAAACCGAAGGTATCCACTCGAAGTGAAAGAAATCAGTTTTATTTAGCGCGAAGCTTTTATTCCACAACCCTGCCTTAAATTAGTGTTTTATTTTCCACTGTACAGTTGTGCATGTCAAGCTCCCACCAAAGTGTATTTTTACGTGGCATTCTCCTCTCACCACAGGTAGCTATCTCCCTGCAGAAAACAGTGGTTATTCTCTTATTACAGCATGGTTGGCCACAATGAGAGTATGACATTTGGGTCTGTATTAATGGATATCCCTAACACTGAGAGAGACACTGTTACTATTTAGCCTCAGCAGCAGGTCTCCATCTCATACCCCTCGCGCTCTGCCTTCGCCTCTCTCCAGCCTGGGCTAGATAGGAGCTCTGTGGGAAGCCATTTGACAGACCAGCCCCCAACTGGGGATGTGTTTGACTCTGAAATGAACATTGTCAGCATGCAGAGAATTTTGTTTATTGGCCGAATTAGGGATCCAGCCAGACATATGTTGTATTTGTGGACGAAATGTCCTCGCACCAAATGTGGACACAGATGGCGCTAAACCAGAATGAATGGCGAAGAAATCATACTTTCCGTAGACCGTTTTATGTTTTATTTTAAGGATTTAGTTCGTAAAAAAAAATTACACTCACCACTCATAACAACACTTGGCAAATGTAAAAGCCTTTCAACAACATTTGATGACTTAAAGACTCCCAAATTTGTTAAATTGGATCATTCTGTCTTCCATGTTGTCTTTTGTGTTTACAATTTAGGTATTCAAAATGAAACTAGATGCGATGTCATTTGTTTACTACTGTTACAATTAGAGGCAATAATTTCGCTGGCAGTCATCCTATAGTGCCATACCAGTGTACTTCTATGTCAGCTGACTTGAGTTACAGCAATCTAAAATGTCTTTAAGGCTAGAAACTGTCTAACATGAGGGGGAACCCATCCATCTGATATTTTTGAGGAATGTCTTTCACAGCATCGATGACACCCACCTAGTGTGTGATTTGGTTTACTTGGAGATGCCATCAACACAGGACATGCTGCTAATAACATGTCAAAATGACGTGTAGTTTGACAAATCCCAGAATCTCACGAGGTGACAGACAACAAACTTCCCCGCTCATCATTTCATATTCTCACTTCCTGTTTGCACGTGCAGCATTTTAAGCAGACATCAGACGTCCGTGCAATGTCACACGTTAAAGCGACAGGATTTTCACTCGGGTCATGAAAAGATGGAGAACAGGGTTGTGGGTTTTCTGAAAGTGGTGGGGGATGTGAGCTGGTTTGACTTCCCTGTGCGAGGACGGTTCCATAGATTTGCTGTTAAAAGGACAATAAGCTCTTACACCAGCAGCAGATTATAAATTATCTTTTTTACATAAGGAAAAGACACTTTTTTTTTTTTTTAAACACATTTACATGACCGAAGTTGTTTACCCCCCAGAGAACTCCGCCTCCCTCTCAAACAGCCTTTTAAACAAATAAAACACCTGTAAAAGAATTTGGTTAATTCTTACAAGGGTTACGTAGCACTTCCTGACAGAACACGCTACGGCTACTTTTCCCTTGCGTGTCTGAGAGTGCAGGACCACAATATTCCCATCAAGCGACAACTCAAAATACCTGCTGCGGCGATCGAGACCAGGTTTCGTTTTCTCCTCCCGTCCTCCTTCTCAACGTTTCCCAGTCTTCCTTGAATCCGTGGACGGACAGTTGCAGCTAGAAAGTTGGCAAGGAACGGGAACAGCTAATGTCAGTCACACACTCTCGAGATGAGTAATACCCACTCATCCCCTTGATGTGGTGGGACACTAATAAATAGCATTCCTCACTCTTGGCTTGTGTTTGAGAGGGAGAGCAAATGAGTCGTAGCAGCGGTTGGAGGGAAGAGCTAAAGCACTCACACAGGGACGCATTGTCCTCATCCCACCGGAGTTAGTCAACCTAGCGTCTGTGTAGTCGCTATACGTTACGAAGCTTAAATCACTTATCTGTTGTGTTTCTGGGGCGGTTTTTTTTGTGTTAAGGATGATTATACATCCGTCCGTATCTTTCATCATTCATATGTTAAGTCAAAATGTCCCTTTCATTTTCTGTCAGTAACCTAAATGTTACAATATCTCAAGTGAAAGAAGAAGAATTGGTTTCAAGGCCTGGTGTGTTCTTGGCATCCGACCAACTCACAGGATTAGCTCACAATTCCCAGCCTTGTGGACCCCAATGTTGCTGTTCTCCTCAAAGAATAAGCTATTTCTTTATGGTTTTTTTTTTTTTTTTAAATACCAAAACGTGAAAGGAAGCTTTCAGTTGGTCATCTATCCAAGACGATGAAACATGTTGCCTGTGAGACGTGTTCGCCCGCAGCCAGATCTGTGTTGTTCTGTTAGCTGATCAATGCCCCCCAGAGGACGAAGCAGCTCTGTAGACTGTTTTGGGGATCCATCACCAGCATATCCTCCAACATGCCCAAATCCTCATGTCGTGGCCTCTCTTGTATCCCCTCCTGGAGACTTTTATTCCAGAAATATACAGTGTCTACATATCTACCCATAGAGTGTTTATAAACTATATTTCACACTTAGTCACAAGAAGTCAAAGCCATTTCTCCAGTTACAATACCCCCTTTTTCCCCACCCTTCTGGGTATTAGAATGTAGTCACTATTGTGTAGCTTCTAAACAATAAATTTGTCTTGTCTTCTAAAACGACATTTTTAAAGAATATAAAGATTCATTGTATTGTGTGGCAAAACAATTTAATATATTTGTCTGCGTGCTGTTGTTCTTAACACTAATTTATTTTGTCTGTGAGGCTTTTTAATTGTTAAACATTCGTAAGAGTTTGACTTGGAAAAACTAGGGCCAGTATTATAAATTAATTTGAGGCCTTGTTTTTGCAAACATCAGAATTGTTTGTTCTGTGCAAAACCCATCATTCATGTTTTTTTTTTCTTCCACCAGCTCTTCCTCAAAACTCATTTTTATGGGTATTATCTTCTTGAATAATTATGTCTTTTCTAAAGGAACGTACACACCATCTGGACTTCAAACAGCATGGGGGAGAGAGCGAGAGTCTTGTGAGGTCTTTCTTCTGGGCTGTGATGGACTAAATAATGATGCTGTCAATTTTTCAAAGCATCTCAAGCCCAAGTACGTGATTTAAATGAGTCAAATGAAGAGGGTGACGGCAGACTAAGTCAAAGCTGAGATGAAGAGAACGAGCTAGACAGATAGACCAGGGTGCACATTGATTGTCTCGGTGTTCGTGTGTTGTCATTTACAAATGATTTCGGTCCCTGATTATTGTCAAGTGAATAGTGTGTTGTTGCTCAGTGATTCCAGTAGTGAATGAGCATCCCACTGAGCTGGCATGTTATTGTGTTCGTGAATATTTAAATGATTTCGTCACGTCCTCCCGTGCACGCCTGAGTATCTGTTAGAGCTCAGCTGATTTTTTTTTTTTTTTTTTTTTTTTTTTTTCCTCATTGCACAGCAATTGATCATAGCGGAATTCATCAGTGAATGCTGATGCTCTGTGATGTGTTGAGTGTTACAACATGCCTGCCTTTCAAACCATGAATCCATTTAGTATGTACATACATCACATCTTGGCTTTGAGCCACATGCATTTTTATGTGGCTGACAACAGCAAATCATTCATTTTGACACTCTTACCTACATCTTCCTGTCTGAGTGCAGTCAGATATCACAAACGAATGCATATGTATTATATATATTTGATTCTAACTCGAATGTCTTATTTATCCTTAGAGTGATCAATTGTCAGGTTATTTTATTGTATTGTACTGTATTGCCTGCAAAATATCAGTGAATTACACGCCTGCAATATATACACACTAAACAACTTTACACTTTATACATTGATGAGCTGAAAAATTAACATGCAATGATGAAGCAAGCAATTTGAATTATTTGGTAACAACTGAATGTGTCAAGTTATGGGATTTATTAGACAGTCACTTCTTGTAGTAAAAGCAGCTTTGACAAAGGCCTTATAATTGTGAAAGGATCTGCTGCTAAAGTGTTTGTGCCAAATACCACAGAGAGTCAGTCAAAATCTGATTTTTGTTTTTTGTGCATATCCAATTGGAATCCAATCATGTGTAGGTTTGAAATACATTTCAAATCATGTTTTTGTTAAACCATACAGGTCTGACTGCTCTGATTGAGTAGCAGGTGAGTTTTTCTTGCGTCTGTGACTTTTGACGCCACATAAAGTTCACATGTACACCATGTGTGCAGGAGACATGCCAGTTTGGTGATGGAAGGAGCCAACAGCGTTGACAGTTATGTGAAATAAAGCAGAGCAGGCGGGCCTCCTTCATCTCTGACACAGTCTCCTCTTTCTTTCTTTTTTTTTAAACCTGCGCCGTGACTCCACATTGGCATGTAGTACACAAGCAAGCCCATTACATTACCCTTCATTTGAGTTTCAGTGTGTCAACTACTTCCTGTTCCAGGCGCAGTGTCGTCATTATAGCTACCAATGTGGATAACACCGAAAATGTGGATTGCCTCCCGGACACACAGATCGGATCTGGTCATTTGAACAGAAAAACTGGAGTCTGATTGGATATAGAAAAAAAAATTGACTGGCAGTGTGAACATAGCAATGGTGTTTTGGCTCATCAGTGTCTATCAGTATTGCTGAAAGGTTTCACTTTCATGACAACAGTTGTTACTGTCAACAGTCACATTTTTTGAAACATTTTTGTCAAGCAGCTGTTTCTCATGCAGAAACTAATTGTTTTAGACATGAATAATGTGCAGATTATGTATTAGATTATGCAACAGAAAAAACACTGTTATCATCACCCATATGAACAGTGATAGTAATGATAATGATAATATTAAAATATTTTTCAAAATAATGTTAAATATAATTCATCCACACCATAATTAGAACAGTATCCATCATATGGAAAACAACATTGAAAAAGAAATGGCATATAGGGACAAGCAAGCAGATATGTTTTAACAAGTGTTTTAAAAAACTTTGCTGGTAGTGCCAGTTGTATGTGCAAATAGTAATATGTTTTACGGATAACACAAGGTGTTTACATGATAAATATGTGCAGGCAATAAGTGAAAGCTAAATGTTTATGCCTGCCATGCTAATGTAAAACTATAGATGTCACTTCCAGACATTTGAGACATCTAGATGTTACTGAGCCATGTCAGAAAACCAGCATGCACAATACCAGGGTACCAGTACTGACATGCATACAAGGAATACAGCTTCTATACATGTAATTAGTTATACTAAGTCATGAAATCAACTCTTAGAAAAGCTGATTATCCACTTTCCCTAATTATTTTTGTTTTATGTTTTGTGAAATCATGTTGAATCGTAATCAAAGACAAATAATAATCATAATAATCTGACCAAAAACACCAGTCTTTTATTATGTTTCTTTACCAAACTAAATGTAATTGATTGATTTTATATAAGGACGGCTTGTATAGCTTTGCTCTGTAGCCAAAAAGGTGCCTCCTAAACAATTAATTATTAATACAGTGTGTATGGACAGTAGTACATGGTTTCAAAGTTCTCAGGAAACTTAGTCAAGCCTTCATTTTTAGCTAACGAATCATGTTGAATAGCACTTTAGAGGTACTGCAGTAGTTATTTCTGGTGCTTTTAATTTCTCTCATACAGTATCTTAGAATATGTGAAAAAGAAAATCTACACTAGATAATGAATCCTCACATTTCCCTTGACTGAGCGCATTGTTAGTCGGTCCTTCCCGTCTCTCTATCTGTTGTTCTGCCAGTCTTTTGTCATCTTATCTGACACGGTGTGACCCAATGTTTCATTTGACACTCTTCTATTGTTACCAGGAGCTGCTTCTTCACTAAGCTCCACATCAGCGTGCTAACATGCGCCCTGTTGAATTGGCTGTGCTCGCTTCCATCCAAGGGAAACATGCTCTTTTGGCCTCCTTAAATTTCTGAAGTGTCATTACCAATGCTTCTGTTCTGGTAGATTACACTCTAACTTATTAAAAGATTTTTTTGGAAGACAGATCATCCACATTTGCTAAAGAGAGAATTATACATTAAAGACTCTCGAGGGCTCACATCTAATAGCTGTTTGCCCTTGAAGGCACAAGCGGCGCAGTGAAACTGGTAATGTGGAGAGACAGGGGAGTGTGGCAGAGAGGATTGCGTGTGTTTGTTTTTTACCTCACATTCTCTCTGAATGTGCCGCATGCTATTGTACGTGTGTGACAGCTAGACCATTTGTGGCTGTTTGTCTGTGTATATACAGTGTGTGTGTGTGTGTGTGCGCGCATATGTGCGCATCAGTGAAAAAGGGAGTATAACAGAGTCGCAGCATCTGCCTGTTTTTGTGACACTCCTTTGAAGTCTCTTTGATTCTCCCCAGTGCCCGCTAAAAAAGACTTCAGACACTTTCTGTCTGATTGCCTTAACATGGCGTTGTCCTGGGATGCCCATGCTTTTGAGGGGAAGGAGGGGGCAGGAGGCAGAGCACACAGTGCAAAACCAAAGTAAAAAAAAAAAAAAAAACACGTAAACCGAAGAGAGTAATGAGGATGTGCAATAGCCAGGGAATACGTGCAATACAGGTAGAGAACGGTGAAACACTGCAATGTATTTTAGAGAACTTACACTTCACTACAATGCTCTTATTCATATAACTTTAGAAAATAATCATCCATTCATCCATTATCTATACCTGCTTTATCCTGAACAGGGTCACGGGGGGAGGGGGGGCTGCAGCCTATCCCAGCTGGCTTTTTGGTGCAGAGGCAGGGTCCACCCTCGACAGTTCGCCAGTCCATCACAGGGCCAACACATAGAGACAGACAGAAACAAAGACCATTCACGCCTGAGGACAATTTTCAGAACCACCAATTAACCTGACATGCATGTCTTTTGAACAGTGGGAGGAAGTCGGAGAGAACCCATGCAGGCAAAGGGAGAACATGCAAACTCCACACAGACAGGCCCCCGGCCGGGGATCGAACCCAGAGCCTCTTTGCCGTGAGGTGACAGTGCTAACCGCTGCACTGTGCCACTAGAAAATAATCATTAAAAAAAAGAAAATCAAAGAAATTTGAGTAATCGAGTTAAATTTGCACAAGTAGCTATATTTGGATGCCACATTTATAAATACTAATATATCCTCTTTGAATGTTTAACATGTGCAGCAAGAAATATAATGCTCTAGGTTTAATGCCCTCTTACTTATTTCCCTGACAAACAATCTACATCATCCCGACTATGTGATGTAGTTTGGACAGAACAGGAGGCTCATGTTTTCCTTTTGACATCTCCCAAGCTCATGAGTTGTAGCCTCTTTGCTCTTGTCAGACCGGTCTATTTCTGGTGTTTCAGGGGCCGTGGGGTTGCACTTATTAGCATTCCTACTATGTAATGTTGACTCCCACTGGCAGCACTATTAAAGGGCCCTACTGAGCAAAGTCAAGGCTGAGCAGTTCAAAAAGAGAGGTCAAGAGAAAGGTCAGGCCAATCGCAGCATCCCCCACACAGAGGAAAACAGACACATTTAAGTGTGTTTGTGAAACCTTACTACATGAGCGCACATGTGTATATGAACTGTAGAGGCCCTCCTTCGCACTTAGATTCTGCATCTTATTGTCTCAGTCACTCCTGTTTTTGCCTCAAAGTATTATCCAATCATTTGACGGTGTGAACACACATAGATGTTCTGAAAAGTCCTCATCTTTGTCCAAAAATATCCTGTCCTTACACAACACACACTCAATAGAATGCATGTTTCCAAAAAATATCTTCCACGTACTTGGATGAAAAACTAAAACATAAATTGTCATCTACCTAAATCCACTGCACATCTCTGTTTCTCTGTCCAGACAGTTTCAGATTTGGAAGCCCAGCTGTCAAGTCTACATGAGGAGCTGCAGCAGGCCCATGCCCAGCGTAAGCTGCAGCTGTCTGAGATGGCGTTGCTGCAGGACGAGGAAAAGAAAAGAGCGATCCTGGACAAGGAGGCGTCCCTGAACCGACTCCGCTCAGACATGGAACGAATTTGCAGCGACCGCAAGAGAAAACACCAGCAGGAGATGGATGCCACTCAAGAGAAGGTGAATGGAGCGATAGGAGGGGAAAGTTAGATATAGTCAGTTCTCAATAGGACGGGTGGACCATATTAAGTCATTCCCTCTATGCCTTTTAAATATCAGTTAGATTTGAAATAAATGACATCTTAGTTTGTTAGCAAAGAATTCAAGGCCAGCATAGAGAGTGGAAAATATACGTCTTCAGTATTCACAAAGCTAAATATGTTTTTAAGTTGGTGGACAAATCAACAAGAGCAGTAGAACATGTAAATTGAAGAAACAGTGAATTTCAGAGAAAAAGATGAAGCAGGGCGATTGTATAAATGATCTTTGCACGGGCCTGTGGCCTCATTTATAACTGTACTTTCAAAACAGAGCCTAAAAGAGGTATTCACCACTCCCCACTCAAAAGTCGGGATCTTTAAAAACAAACTTGATGGGAGAATGTGCGCAC
Organism: Embiotoca jacksoni; assembly: GCF_022577435.1. Taxonomy (NCBI): domain Eukaryota; kingdom Metazoa; phylum Chordata; class Actinopteri; family Embiotocidae; genus Embiotoca; species Embiotoca jacksoni. Next base: position 6,676,089 of record NW_027185285.1, read on the forward strand.
CTGTACGGAAACTGTGACCCATGCACATGAACATTTTGGTGACAGAAGAAACCGTCAACGGAGGTGGTGTGAGGTGGTGAATTGAAGCCAGACTGCAGAGAGTTTTCATTGTATCTATAATGGTACCTCTCACACGTCTAATTTCACTTCATATCATATGATATATTGATCGTCTTTATCATAAACATTTAAACCACCAGTGTAATTTGTGCTTGTGAGCCACAGCTATTCCATAACAACTATTATTGCTAAAGATAAAAGCCAACTCAAATCTCAAATCAATATTTCATCAGTACTGTCTCACCATCACATTGCCCTCCCCCGGCGCAGAGGAGAGGGCTGGATTGGTTCTCGTGGTCAGATGTAGAGCACCGCAGCTGTTGAAGTGCAGGATGATGCACAATGTGGCAGCTGGCAGGATTCAGGAAAGTCTGGCTTTGCCTTTTGTTAACAAACGTAAGTTTGTGAGGCAAGCTGGAAAATAGAAAATTAGCAGTGCACAAGTGAGTTAAAACACATTTTTACCGATGATTGAGTCTGTAGATTTTAGATCTACCGGACTTGACCTGTTATGTTGTTCTGGAGATATTCCTGTTGCCATAATCGTGTTTTTTTGAAATCTTTTAAATGTGTCATTTACCTCGTCCTCGCCTATCATTATGCGTGCCTCGTATTTGTCAAAGGACTTGTGGACAATGCTGTTTGGCATTGTGGACAGTGTTTTGCACAACTGCTGAAGCTCAGACAGATTGCGTGCATGCGCATAAACATATAGGCAGAAACAGAGGTATTGAAGAGTAAACATACTTGGTGCAGCAGGGAGCAGTGCAGTCGGACAGATCGGTAGGTCTTAATGTTTGCGCACCCCGCCAGCTGGAGCTAAACCTGTGCATACATCTCTTCAGACATTCTCTTTACAGACTCTTGTCTGCTCGCCCACAAACTGCAGCGGTGCTGAAAAACACACAGAGCTTTAGTGTTGGTGACATTTTGTCTTAACACCAAAGAAAACCAACCACACAGCTTTCACAGAAAGTTGTGTGACGTAATAGTTCTGTCAGCACCAACACCACACACTGTTTCCTCATGTATTTGTAGAGTAAAGTCTTTTGGGTAGCCCTCTTGCCACACTGTTTTGAAATGTACACAGAAGCTGAGGGATTGGACTTAAGGGTCAGTCGTAGAGGAGAAACCACAGCATTTCAGTAGAGCCATTATCCCGCTTTACTTTTTGCTATCTTGGCAAACCAGGAAGTACTTCAATTACATCTTCAGAGGTTCACTATCTTCCCTCCTTGCTTGCTTTCTTTTTTTTCCCCGCTTTCTTTCTGTGTCATATTCGCTCCTCTCGCCACCTTAGAAACTGGACCCACGGCCAGGAAATCGCCCATAATCTTGTGCTGGTCTAGCAGGAAGCTGACCTAAGGTGGTGTTGATCAGAACCTAATCCCTCAGCAGGGCCCATCAAAGAGAGCGTTTTTCATTAGACACCATCCCACGCCAGCTGCACAGCATTAGCCCGGGAATGCCGGGACCGCCAAAGCATCCAGGCGGCCATTTTGGCTCCATATGGCACACAGAAACGGGGGTACTGAAGTGAGAGAGATCCGAGAGAATCAGGGTACTTATTACAGGGTAATCCATATTTGAAGAAATCACGCTATTTGCTATCAGTGTTCGAAGGCTGTTTTGCAGCTGAAAGTTATTTTATCTTTGACGCACACTTTAATTCCTGCCTCTCTTTCTATCGTCTTTTTTGTACACAGGAAAAAAAATGACCCTCAGTTGTCGAGCAATCTGGAGTGGATTCAAAGCGGCGAAGCCGAATGTTGAACTCAAACTGATAACACTATCAGCAATGTGCTAGTTTCACTTTTTATGAAAGAGATTAATGATTTCTCCATCCTTTTTTTGTCAGCTGAAAGTGCATGCTTCTAAAAAAAAAAAAAAAAAAAAGCCTCACCAAAGGTTGAACGCCTTACTTTTCCTCCTTTTTTGTACTTTCTAATCTGTCTCCAAGTTTGACTTCGGAGTGGGCAGGGAAAACTTTCACAACTTCGTTGCGCCCTGTTTTTTTTTCACGTGATAGAAGTCAGCCAGGCCTCAGATCCATATTGACTCATTCGCCCTGTTTTGTAAGCTGAAAATTTCTCATTCTTTTGATGCAGACAGAAATGCTGTCCTCTGCAGTCCACCGTGCTCTTGGAAGCAGAGCCTGGGCAGGCCAGCTTTTACCTTTTTTTTTTTCTTTCTTTTTTTTTTTTTTTAACACATCTCCTAGATCCTGGAAAAAAAGGCCAGAGAAATCCATTAAATCCATGAATGGATTCTCATCAAAGACGCATGCATTTAAGGGAAAGACAGAGAGGGAGAGAGAGGGCTACAGGGGGATAGGTGGATGTTTTGGTGGATGTTTTGGGAGTAGACAGTGGAAGCTTTTGGAATGAAATAATGAGAAACTGAAAATCAGAGGTGATAAGATGATTCTGATAGTTCCATGCATTTGATTTGCACAAGAAAGAAAGGAGAGAAGGCCAAGTGATGGAGTCGTGGGGGTGTGTTAGTCTGGTTGCGAATGAATTTTATTTTTGTTTGTGTGTCTGTACATGTGTGTGTGTGTGTGTGTGTGGGACTGTGTGGGACTGTGTGGGACTGTGTGGGGGTTCATGGGTGAGAGTGAACGCACACAACCCCAGACCTCTCAATCTCCGTTCTGCACTGAGGGGCCTGTGAAGCTGTCTCTGTGGCTGATAAAGACGCCTCATCTCTGGGCTACAGTGAGCACGAATCCTGCCTCTCACCCACACCCCCTCCTTATCTAACTTTCTTATTCTACTCCACACACCTCCACCCTGGATCTCTCTTGCTCTCTCTGTCTCTCTCTCTCTCTCGCTCTCGCTCTGTGTCTTCCCCCATTTCCTCACCCCCTTCCTTCAAGTTGTGGCAAAGCTCAGAACATTAGAACTTTCTATAAAGAGTTGGATTTAACCAGAAATCTGGCCTAGCCAGTGTGGAAGCACCGTTTCTTTCCACACCTGCATATATACACACTTCGGTATGGTCGCTAGCATATTAAACACAAGTCATATTTGCAATAAGTGCTTAATAGGCAGTGCTTATATGAGCTTAAAGTGCGGTTAGTGAAGAAACGCTCTTTCTGTGACTTTTTCACCTCACACAACTGCATTGTAGTCAGTCCCTGCTTGTCGATACCAGAGCTCTGAGATAATGAAATACAAAAGATCAGGAGAGATAGGATGTGGATAAAGTCTGGAATCTTGAATTCATATTTACTTTTAGTCTGGGCAGCACAGCTCTTTGAACTGCCAAAGCAGATTAGATATTTGTGTGGACCTGAGTATTCGTGAATAACAGAGAGAGCACATACTTGTATGTACTTGTTACGATAAATTTGCATATTGCACATGTTTTACATACACCGTTTTGAGGAGACCCGATTCTTACAGATTTTATTTGCTGGTGTAAATGTCACCATGCATGTTCAGAAAAACTGCATATTCACAAAATGCACACAGTGACAGTGACAGAGGACAGTAATGGTGAAGCTCACACTTTCTGATGATTCCTCGGGCAAGTAGTAGAAAAGGAATGTGTGTGTATTGGTAGGACTTCCGTGTGTGTGTGTGTGTGTGTGTGTGTGTGTGTGTGTGTGTGTGTGTGTGTGTGTGTTCATGCCTACTTCCACTTCAGATCAAAGGAACATGGCATTTCATCAAGAACTAACCCAGTGTGACAAAATCACCTGGAGGAAAACGTCAGCCAATGAGAGAGCATCTTTTTGGCATGCAGTAGCCAATCCCTGCTCCCTGTGTCAGAGTACCAGTGTCCCCCTGGCCATGCTCCATGTGACTTCCTTGACATGAAAGGCACGGCAGAGCTAACTCTTCCTCCGACGCAGACACACACACAAGTTGAGTATTGGAAAGCTGAGGTATGAAGGCCTCTGCCTCACAATTAGTGTTACTAGTTCCTCGGGTAGTTGCTTAAAGGAGGTTGTGTGTGTGTGTGCATGCAAATACTTTAGTTTGTGTGCATCCAAAAAACTAAAGTTAGATTGTCTCAAACAGCATATGAGATTATGACTCCTAGCTGGAACTGGAGCTTTCTTTTATGTGTCTCCTTGTTATGGTATGGCACTGCAAATGTACAGGGCTTTCAGACGACACAATACAGTGTCAATATCTTGTATCTAGAGCATTCTTTTACATATGAATTCAGCTGACACTGATTGCAGTTCGTATATCGTGTCCTAATGTGTCTTTAGGGATTGTTTGTTACAAATTTGGTTCCCCACTTGATGTCATTTGTAACAATCTTTAACAGTCTTGTAAAAAGAACCAAAAAAAAATGTTGTTGTTTTTTCAGTAACACAGCTGGTACCTCGGCTTGAGTACAGACTTTCAAACCTCATTTAAGTTGTTTGGCCCAAGAAAATCATCTGTATATAACTTTTGTTTGTTGTGCCCTGCACTACGCTGACTACGCAGTCCTTAAATGTGGCCAGATGCATCTGCTTTCACAGTTTTCCATGTGTGGACACATGCACCCCTGACCATCCTGAAGTGTGGTTTGACTGATTGGATCTTAATGTGCCTTCAATGTGTTGCATTCCCATCCATATTTAGAGCTGTACGCTTGTGATCAGACCACCCAAGATGGCTTGAGTGCAAAACATGCTCACAGCGGCTTCAATACAACTGCCAGCCTCGGCACTTTATGCTTCTTTTTCTCCTCTACATTATGGATCTGTGCTCTTAATAGTAATAGGGGTAACATCCTCCCTGCCTCTTTTCTGTGTATGTGCTTGTCAATTTTCATTGACTCAAAGAAAATGTTATCAAACAATGAGGACGTCACTAAAGCCGTGGTGTGTCCTGGAAATTATTAACAGTTTTCCACATACATGTTGAGAATAACCTCAGCTAGGGCTGGGCAACACTGTACATCAACATCCTATGTCAACAGATATCATCTTAGAGTTTGGCTTTCCTAAAATTGTCAGATAGAAGAAGTGTTATCTTTTCCTGATTTTAAAGGCTGCATTACAGGAGATTTTGGCTGCTGGATTTTGGAGGTCGATACCGATACTAGAAAATGATTAATTGTTATTGTGATATGTACTGGATGCAGGATATTTGACAGTCTAATGATAAACTTAATGGTCCAAAATGACATCAGCGCATTGAAACGGTGAACTTCAGACAAATTAACGATTTCTAAATTACCCCTAGCATCGTTTTCATATTAGACTATATCTATGTCTATAGCAATAGAGCTGTGATTGGCCAATATCAGCCAATAAAATCGTTGGGCCTCTCGTACTTTTCTTAACTCACCAGACTATTATATTCTTTTCCCCTTTTTCCATTTAGTCACCCGGCCCTCAACTCGGCACACACACAGTATTGCAATTATTGTTAGAGAACTTTAATTCTTGCAAGCATGGGGCACAACTTCTAACAAGTTAGCCACCAAACTATTCTGCAGGCGAGGTTTTATAGGAATACATTTGCATCACATTTGTTATCATCCTCAATATGAATGTGTGTCCTGCACATATTAATCTAAAACTGCTCCCACCCGGTTTACTGACACCTCGTTACTCTGAAAACTACACAGGCATCTTAAGGTTAAGGTCAGAATGCATAAAGTTAAACCAGGGAGCTGTTGATGCAGTGTTTTTTTTTTTTTTTTTTTTTTTTTTTTTTTTAATACATTCATTCACATTTGTATAAAAACATTTGGCATCCATATCAATCCATTCACACTAGCTTTGATCCCAGCCCCCTGAGACATTTACTTTCAGCCTCGGCGAGCTTACCGTTCTCTCTCTCAGCCAGAAGATGGTGGTACGAGGTTGTTGTCATTGTTGTTGTCATAGCTATATCTTGTTCTTGCTCTCTTGCCTCTTGTCACTGCTGACTTACTAGTTTGGTCCTCTGCCATTTGGAGATACACCAAATCATATTATTCAGCCGGTCATGGATTAGACGAGGAGGAGAAAAACACTGGCTGGGGGGATGATCAAAGAGGGCCCGCATTCACCTCACACTGACAGACTAGCTGTGAGACAAAGAGATGGGGAGCAGAGCGGGGAATCTGATTTTACGGAAGAAACAGGTAAAGTTTAGGATTTTTGGTGTCGGGCATTCAGTTTATTGGATATACGTATCTCATTTTTGGATTTGTCTGCTGTTGGTATATGTTTACATCAGAGCCACTGCGCACTAGAGATTGTGTTTGTGTGTGAACCCATGTTGTGTATTTGTGTGAATGTACGCATGCCCAGACCTATGTGAGCTCCTCGTTTCCTCAGTGCACCATCGGGCCCGGAGGCAGGCAGAGAGAGAGAGTGAGTGAGTGAGTGAGTCACCCAGCAGATGAAAGAGTCAAAGTAAAGGCTCTGCCGTCCCAAAAAAACATCACACAGTTCCCTTGCTCACTTTTTGAAGTCATCCAAGAGGAGGGAGGGAAGCGACACACTTTCTCAATCGCATTAAAACATGGCGTCAGGCAGCTCCCATCTTGTTGCACGCTATAGATTACACTTTGGTTTGAAGTGGAGTTTTAAGTGGGACACTATGATATTGGCCTCTGTTTTTTGGGTTAAGTTCTTAATTCAACTCAAAATCATCTTGCATCTGAACATCAAGAACATTACTGATCAAAGTAGGGACGGAGACATAGATAGACAGACAGAAAGACAGACATACAGGAAGTTAGGGCTGCCTCGACAGAAAACTAAAAAGACACAGTTTTATCATGGCTAAGTCAAAGTTCATTGGTTAATTGAAACAAAATACAACATCTTCTTTAGCAAATTGTTGCTGTAATAGCTTCACAGTTATTTTAGGTTATGATCGGTGCCTATGAAACGTTTCTCACTAATCTGGGCACAGAGAGCATGACACAGACACATGCTTACGTTAAAGTCATCTCTGATTCAGCAGCTCCATTCATTAAGCATTCAAAGCCTCAAACAAACTTTTTATCTTGACCTTATGGGCGTGGGTTAGATGTTAAGCCCATTCCCACTGATGCTAATGGTGGTAATTGGTTTTCTGATATCAAGAACTGGCTGCTTGAGTGTATAATCACCGAGCATGTGGAGTGCTGTGTGTGGGTCTACGTATTTGATGTATGTTTATCTGTGTTCGCCTGCTTGCGCGCACCCGTGATGCATTATTTCTGTACTGCGTGCGATGCAGAACTGACAGTGAGCAGCAGGAATGAAGAGAATCACTACTGACAGACAGTGATGGCAAACTGTGAAATGGAAATAAAGCCTCTTGTCATTACAGCGCCAACTCTCTCTCTCACACACACGCAGATACGCAGTCGAGCACAGGAAGACAGCAATGATTACAGACAAATGAGCAAATAACATCTCCCAGCTCTCCCTCGCTGGCAGATTGAACTCAAATTGTTACGAGAGACATGCGTGGTGAACAGAGAATCATTTTGAATGCTTACAAATACTGCTGCCACTTAAACTGAAGGCTTTGTGGAGCAATGGAAAAGAGCTTCTATTTGAAAGTAGGGTTTTATTGTTTTTAAAAAAAATCAACCCTATAAATCAGCACCCTGGTGTGCAACATACTGCATGTTGTGTACAAAACTACCATTAAAAGAGTATTTTTTTTGTAACTTATCATTGCCTTAAAAAATGTCCATGTCCTGAACCTCATCACCTGTCAACTGGCAATCATATTGTGGTCTTTCCATGTGTATAGTGATGTCATCATTGCGTCAGCAAGTCTTGAGTGTCGTGTTATATCTTTTATCAGAGTTCAGCTTTAGGACGATGCTGAAAACCATAATTGCTCTTTAGCAATGTGAGATGATTGGAAACATATTGGAGAAAAATGCCATATGGAAGCAATATCCTGTTCAGGACTGAACAGATTCTGAAAATGCGTATTTTTATTTCTACCCCTGGAAAGAGACACACTCGCTTTGACACGCACACACAAATCTTTACATCGGTTCTTCCTCCTTTAGCAGCAATACAACAGTCCAGTCTGAACAAGGCGTCTGCCCACCTTGAGCAAATCTTATTTCCAAACAGCTATAAATCAAACTTTGGATGTGTATTTGGCCTTCATGCATACTGATTGTCTATTATCTGTGTTTGAGTAAGTGTGACTTGTGTGCATAGCTTTAAGTGTGTGACAGAGAAAGTTGTCACCATGCTTTCTGCCACTCCCATCAGTCCTTTTTTTAGTGTGTGTCTGTGTGTGTGTGTGTGTGTGTGTGTGTGTGTGTGTGTGTGTGTGTGTTTGGCCTGGTTCCCACTGCAGATTATTAATTAAGTTCTGGTAAGCGGTGCATGCCTTGCCTTCAGATCTACTTCCACTCTCTTCAACACACACACACACACACACACGGGTATCCATACGCATGCACAAACACACACTTCAAAGCAGCTGCTCTCCACACCGCTAGGATTAAGAGGCGATTGAAGAGCCTGATACAGCCTCAAAGTGCCTTCAGCACAAAAATGCCTTTGGCAGGGCACAGGTAGTCTCTTTGAAAGTTCTTACACACTCACACAGACATACGCATATGGCTGGGCTTTTAATTTAGCTCTGTTTTTCCCTTTGTATTTGTCACAGTCCAGTTGGACTGTTTTTTCCTTGCATGTACTGTACTATCCACGTCATCATCTACTTCCAGACATTTTTCATGTGTGTTTAGATGGTTGAGCTGTATAATGTATGATGTTGTATAATGCTTCCTGATGAATTCCCTTGAGTGAGTGTAGGTAAAAAGAATTGGCTAGTAGCAACCTCTTTATGTTTTTATGAAACATCTGAGCCTGCTTGCATGTCAATACAACCATATGTTCCCATGAATACATTCACATGTGAACTCAGTCATATACAGTACAGTACACACCTCATGAACTCAGCCAGTTGCAGTTCTGATAATATATTTGACTTTGACAGAAACATTTTCACTACTAGTCACATTTCTGTATCAAATGTTGCTCTTCTTTTTGAAATATGGACTACAAAGATAATGACATGAAATCAAAGTAGTGCATTTGTGCCTCGCTCCCACAGACAGTTCTTTCTCTCGCCTTTTCTAGACCCTTCTTTGTTTTCTCCGCTCTCATCAGCTGCTGCAGGGCCCCTAGGGACGAGCGAGCTGCCATTCAAAGAGTCCTGGCGCAGGAAGACAGGCCCGTATCCTTGGTGATGGCTCTGTGTTTCCAAGTTGACAGGTGTGTCCGTTCAGAGCGGACGTTGGTGTTTGTCAGGAAGTGTTTGGATGGGTCCAAACGTAGCTCAGGTGTTGATGGCCGTGAGGCGTGCGTTTAATGGAGCAATGTTTGTTCATGAGTTGTCTGTCTGTCAGCGGCTGTCGGGACTCTGTGTGTGTGTGTGTGTGTGTGTGTGTGTGTGTGTCTGAGTGTGAAATCAGGTTTACTCCATGTTTGCATGTCACTCCTTTAACTACATTACTTTATCAGTAAGTTTTCAAGAATTAAAAATAATAGATGTGTTATACAGAGTTTTATTTCTGTTTCCTTGAGGCTATCAACAAGTATGAAAAGAGTACTTGGTGCACAATTGTGCTGTATGCAGTAAATTCAAGCGTCTGTCAGTTAGACGGCTGTAACATGCAAGATTTAGCAGATTTATGAATTAAATGTTGATATTGACTTTGTGTGTTTTTAAAATGAAAGCATAAGAATCTGAGTCATATGAATATACTGATACACTTTCGACTTTAAGTATACAACTTAAATTCCACCCAAATCCCTTGAAAAGACTCGCCCTGCTTTCAAATCATGACCTGTATCCCCCATTAATTTGAGCCTTAGTCTTTCCCCAGTACTTGTATAGACCTCGTCACCATTAATACAGGCAGCCATTGACATCCCCAAATTCCAGCACTTCACACCTAATTATCTCACTCCACTGTTCATCCTCTCATTGAAACTCTGGCATCACGAGCTAGCTGAAAGGAGGCAGATCTGGTATTGGACGCTCACAATCTTTGCTTCCAGCTGGCTGGCTTCCCATAGAGAAGCAACGGAAAACAAAGAGATGAGCAGTGTTCAATAAACTTCTAACAATCTCCATTCACTCCTATTCCGTCTCCACCCTGTTGAGTCTCCCAGCTTCTTTCGATCAGCTCTCTTTATTTTCAACCTATAGCTAATTGGCAGCAACATTTTAATTCACCCCCCCCTCCCCTCCCTCCCCCTTGTTAAGTGATGAATTGTTGGCAGAGGATCAAAGGGGAGTAGTGCCCACTGTGCCCCATGCCCATCACTACCTACTGGCACACATGAGCATTGGGACTGGCTTGGTGCCGAGGGGCCACAGGCCCCCGCGCCACAGGGACACACTACCGGGAGGCGGAGGTCAACACAAGTGTGTTTGTGTGTGTGAGCATGGGTAGCTTGGGAGGGTGACTGTCTCACTTCCTAACAGAAGATTGAATTTCACTGTCTCTCTCTCTCTCTCTCTCTCTCTCTCTCTCTCTCTCTCTCTCTCTCTCTCTCGTTGTGTCTCTCTTTCCGCCCGTCTGCATATCTCTTTCTCACACTCCCCTCTTTCTTCTCGTTGCAGACCAACAGCAGGTTGAAGCAGATTGTGAAGGAGTACAGTCAGAAGCTTGCCAAGTCTGCCCAGGTAATCAGTTTTCTCTTTTGCCCCTTTCCCCCCCCCCCTTCTTTCATTTTATATTTCTCTCTTTCTACTCAACTGGGTGACAGAACAGACCAAATGTACTGACGGGAGAAGTGAGGAAGTACATATGCCAACACACACACACACACACACACTTCTGAACATGCAGCAAGCCACCATGCCCTTTACCCCTCAGCAGATACACACAAACGCATGTGCACAAGGTGTGTACACAAAGTTTGTACGTATTTCAGATAAATAAATCCACACATGCAACACAGAAGCTCATATTACATACATATTTACATATTATCTAAAGCTCTACTGTCTGACTTTACTTTGCAAATTTTGTGAAATTTAATAGGTTTCAGACTTACAAAAAAAAAATGTCTCTACCCTGAGATTGTACTTAATATTTGCCCTCAAAGCTACACTGATCAAATACCTACATGTAATTTGAAAGCTTTTGGAGAAGAGTAAGTATTAGATGTACATTCCTCAGGTGGTCAAACATAACTCCAAATTGATGCCATAGTTGGTATGTGAGTGTGTTGATAGGCAACTGTCTGCAAACATTAAGTGGATTTATCCATATTATGTTTACAGTTTGTTCAGCTGCCCCCAAGTGGCCAAAAATCAGTTGATGCTGCTTTAATATCCTTAACCTTATTTTAAATTTGGCCACTTCTTTTTACTGCAATAGTTTGAAGACATTTATGATTTCATCTGTTCCAATATCAGTGTCTTCTCCAATGGAAATGATTTATAGCTTAGAATAAAATGGAGTTCTTTGAATGTTGTAGCACCACTGCATCAACAGGATTTGTATAATACATATGTTATATGTATGTCATTCATTAATTGCATATATTTTTCATCCACCAAGTGATAGAGAGCAGTAATGGGAAAGTTTGCACTGGAAAGAGCTTTTACTATCATTAAATTAAAATGTGGCTGCTAGATTACTGAGCATTCCTTCAGCTCTACCCAATGTTGTGCTTACTACCAGCACGGCTCTGTGTGTGATACAGCTGTAGACCTGTAGCTCTTGCAGCTACAGAACCTGAGCGGACTACCGAGCATTTGTAACATCTTAAAGCAGAAATATAAATTGACCTGAAAAGATGTGTCAAAGTCCTCATCTCATTTACATTTGTCCTCTGTCTCTTCACTCTCCTCTCCTGCGTTCTCACTGGCCGACCTCTAACCACCCTCTGCCTATACCGGCTTCTCTTCTTTCTGTCACGGCATCGTCTGGCTACACTTCCAGTCGAGGCCCGTACATTTATCACTACTTCTTGTCTCCACAGCCCTTTGGAAACAGAGGTAACTCTTCTGTCCAAACAGGAATATAACTTTCTTTGACACTTTGCCATTCAGCAAAAAGTTTAAGCTGCTTTTACCTCTTCAGTTTAAAGATCCAAAACACCCTAAGTAGTGTTTACATTGCAGAAGAAAAGAGTTTTCTTCTTGATTATGTAGCAGGCTAAAATATTACAATCATTTGGCCATAATTGCACCTCGTTACCCAAAGAGGAGATTAAAAGAGGGGGTTTAGTTGTTTTTCTTTCTTTCTTCTCCTCTTTAAATCCCCCCATTTTGGGTTGGCTGGCAAAGGCTCAGAGTTGAAAGCGGGGTTGACAAGCAGATGTTGTGAGAAAACGGTAGCTTATTAGGTTACACAATGCTCGACTTCAAAAGAAGTCGGATGCTGTGCGAAAGTTTCGCCATGTTTGCCCGCTTTGGCGGTGCAGTGTGCCACCACAGACAAGCAACAAGTAATTAATCCCCTGTTTTGGGGACTCGAAGCTGGCATAGGTTTAAACAAACAACACTCTCTGATATTAAAGAAAAGTCTCAGAATTCAACACCTTTGTTGAAGTGTGTTGTTACACATAGGGTTATGCTGAAGGTGTGGGTTTTGTGCAAACATATTAATATGCGTGATTAATGCAGACTATTTGTCATGGGCTTGGGCGGCTTTGTTTTAAAAGGTGAAGGTGGAACCAAGAGGTTTTTGTTGCCTACCCCTTGGGGCAACTCAGTCAAATGTAAACAAGAGTCCTTTGAACCTCAAAGGCTAACCCCCAGTTGTTAACCCCTCAGTGTCTGACAGGGGGCATCGCTCTTGAGTTCAGCTGCATGGCTAATAGCCCAATTAAAAACATACCATGCCATACATTATCCTGAGGGGACTGCAGACGCATCACAAAAGGATATATGCTTACTTGCATGCACACACACATCCCTCTCCCGTGCACATTACCTCCTTGCTTTTGTCTCTTTTTGTCTGCCTCTCTCATTCACTCACACACACACACACAGAAAGAGAGAGAGAGAGTCTCCTAATTAGTGTCTCTCCAATCCAATCTTGTGTGTTAAGCATGGAGCTCTGAGTGGTCCTCCTGGGTGACCTGTGAACTGAACAGGGCTGCTCTCTCTTTCACCACTTAATGATCGGGTTACAGCGGGCGGTAGTTGTGGGACTGGTGGGAGATCATTACTTTATCCCTGACCGTCCTCCGTGGGAGGAGTGGGTACGAGGTGGAGGGAATTTTCCACGAGAGGCACAGCACATGAGAGGTTGAAGTTCACGTGCAAATACGTCTGAATTATTTCATCACAATGCTGGTTGAGTTTCTCGGTGTTCACATGTGACCTTTTAGGCATGTATTAACCAAATAGGGTCTATTACAATATGTATTCCTTTTGTGTCTGAAAACAATATTTGAAAACATAAATTCTCCATCACTGTTGACTGTCTACACGTTTGGTCATTATCAGGCTGGATCATTGTTAAAAACGACTTTGGTTCATTCTCTCTACAAACATCAGTGCGTTAGCAGGCAACTGCTTTGGGGAAAAAAACGCTCTAAAAACCCATTTTACACTCCCTGGCCAGCACAAAATGGTAGACAGGCGGAGTAAACAACAACAAAGTGAAGCATTCAGCAGCTGAAGAGCCATTCATCTTCCAACACAGGTGATCTGAGTCCCAACTCTGAATGAATCCTAATATTTCTCCCAACTGTAAATCGTGGGTGTGAATGTTTGCTTATCTCTATTTATCAGCGCTGTATAAATCGTATACCTTGCCTCTCACCAAATATCAGATGGATTAGGCTCCGCCCACCCTCAAACCGTCTAAAAGGAGAAGCAGGTTGGATGGAAGGACGGATTGATGGATGATGAATCATATATATAATATGCCTGTAAATAGAGAAAAAATTGTAACGAAGAAACTGTTAAAACAAATTGATCCATTGACAATTCATTTCATCTCCAATTTTGGAGCTCTTTGGAGGGTCATACATAAGGTGATAGCTAATAAAAAAATAATATCTGTTTATATCTGAAGACTTTTTTTCTCGTTTACATTTTTTAACCTCTTTTTTTTTTTTTTTTTAATCACTTAAACCAGAACTACAGGAATCAGGCTGCATTAATTCAACATCAGCCATCAAGTTTTAACACTTGCAATTGTATTTTTTTTTTCATGTAGCATTGCAGGCCATCGCTTCCCCGATTGTGGGCAGCGATTCCTGGCCTTAGTTGTTCACGTCTCTGTTTACAAACAGGTGAATAAACACCAGACTTCCTCATTTCTCTCCTTTTATGTTACCTCAGGTTCACGGCGAGGCGAGCCTGCCTTTAGCCCCAAACAGAGATGCTAGCAGGGCTGGGAAAATAGACAAGTCTCACCAGACCAATTATAGACTTAAAAAGGCCTGGCTGGCTGTCAGACGGAGAAAAAGGTGCTGTGTTGTGTATATATACAGGAATAACAAGACAGACAGCTGAGTTCACTAGTTTAGAGTACCGCCACTGCCCGGGGGGCTGAGGACCGGCAGTTGCAGGGGATCCATATTGCAAAATAATTATTATAGCCAGAAATGATGTTCCCATAATAACGTCCCATTTGTTGCTTTCATGTGGCTGTCCCACTGACAAAATAAGCCTAATCCCCCCCCACACCCCCCCACCCCCACCCCAATCTTTCTATCTGTGGTCCACCCGCGCCGCTTTAACTCTGATTCCAGCAGGGCTAGTCCTCCAGAGTTTGAACACGGTAAACAATTATCTGTCTACCCCAAAGCTAGCAGCAGCACTGCCCCACCCCCTCCCCACCACCTCCACCCCCCCCCCCCCACCCCCCTCTCCCTTCCTTCTCTCTTTTACTCTCTCTCATCTTTCCTCAGCCTTTCTCTGACAGTGGCTTAAATAGAATGTTAATTTTGACTGGAGGTTTTCAAAGCCGAGGCACTTCCTTTTCATCTTGGTGTGCACCGCAAGTTCACCAACACAAAGTCACTCTGCTCTTCAAAAAGGAAGTTGTTTTTCCCTTGCTGTCTGTTTTTTAACTCCCTCTTCTGTTTCCCTCTCTCTTCTGTTTTCTGTTTTGTCTAAAAAAAAAAAAAAAAAAAGACATAAGACATGAGACTCTGGGAAAAGCGGTGTTTCAAGGTGATTGTTGCCACCATTCAACTCCATGACAAATGTGAAATGCATTTTCCATCTGATACAAGTCTTTTTGTGAGACCAGTGAAACGAAACAAATCAGAACAACATTTCGTTTAGTGAACTTACTTTGCATTTTGCTTCTGGCAACAGGTTTTCTCTCTTTGAAAACTTTCCCGTGTCACTTGTTTTGAACATTAGCATAGAAAGTACATATAACATGCAAGTAAACTATGCACTGGAAAAAAAAAAGTTCCTAACAGCAGGTAGGCCATTTGTCAGTTTGACAACTTAACTTCTTATTTACTCACTGACTTGTTAGATTCCTGGACAGAATTATTTTAAGTACCGAATTTAGAGTATTTTTACAAATAAATGCAAAGGAACCATAAAGGGTAGTTTGTAGAGACAAAATATTTTGTAAAATGTCTAAAGTTACTGGAAAAACAACAACAAAAAGGCTTTAACAGAGTGAAATAAAAAAAATACAGACATAACATATACACTAGACACCATTTTTAGCACCCTTTTGAGGAGTTAAGGATAGTTCCTCTACCAAAATGAAAAACAAGTAAGACTCTTCGCATAACGTTCAGCGCTCACATGACCTGAGTTAACTAATGAATGATGGTTTTACTGCTTAATAAAGGGGTTGTTTGTTTCTTTTTGAAAATGGATAGAGAAACAAGAGAGTTCAACAAATCTAATGGATACAAGACAATCGCCAAAGATCTTAAAATCCCTGTTTCAACGGAAGTTTGACAGTCGTAAAACTGTTAAAACACTTCCGGGACGTGCCGCTAAGAAGGAACTCAGTCAGAGGAGTCTGCGAATGTTGGTGCGGATTGTGGCAAAAAAAAAAAAAAAAAACACCACGCAAGACATCAAAAGAGCTTCAGGCTGACAAGGAACAATCTGAAGTGGTGGTTTCAGCCTGTAACATACGTCGCACATTAAACCAAGTAGAGCTGAATGAACAAAGGACAAGGAGGACAACACGATTGACTATTGCACAAAAAGGCAAACTTTCAGAGATTAGTCACAGTCTATCTGGGAAACGTTCTATGGACAGACAAAACCAAAGTAGTGCATCAGTTTGTCTCGAGGCCACGAAATGAAGCCCATAAGGAAAAGAACAGCCTACCTTCAATAAAACATGGTGGAGGTTCTCGCATGCTGTGGGACTGCTCTACTGCCTGTGGTCCTGGAGGCAGTGAATGTACCAAAGGAATGCTGAAATCAGACGATTACTTAGGCATTTTAATGTGAAATGTGTTACCCGGGGTCAGGAGACTAGGTTTGAGATGAAGGTCATGGATCTTTCAGCAAGGCAACAACCCAAAACACACATCCAGTAGCACAAAAGGATGGTTAAACAGGAAAAGATGGACTGTTTTAAAGTGTCTGGCAATGAGCCCTGACCTAATTCCTATTGAAAACCTCTGGAGCGAGCTGAAATCTGCCATTGCCAAATGGACTCCAGCAAAAGACCTTGAATGCATAGCAATTGAAAAGTGACAGAAACTACCAGCAAACAGGTGCAATAAGGTTCTAGACGGCCACAGGAAATGTTTAGAGGCTGTCATTGTTGCCAAAATTTCTTAAACCAAATATTGATGAAGGGTGCTAACAACCTTTTATTGATATGCTCTGATTAGACCAAATTGCTAAACTTTGCATAATATATTTCTTACGGTAATATGCTGATATTGAATTTCAGAGATTCCAATCATTTTAACCAGACATAAGGATCAGTCAAAGTCATACATTTCCCAATCTCTCCTTTTCTCTTCAATAGCTAGTTTCGGAGCTACAGGTGTCCTTATGCAACTCAAAGGAGGAGGCTGTTCGTCTGCAGCAGGCCACGGAGAAGCAGCTGAAGGAGACCAGCGATTGTTGGGACCAGCAGAGGAGGACGATTACCCAGCATGCCGATCAGGCCAACAAGGTCAGCGTCAGGCACTCTCAAAATCACACACGTAGCCACACTCAATAATGGCATCAGATGAATTAAAACTAAGAACGTATATGATTATATGAAAGGAAAAAAAAAAAAAAAGCCAATTCCCTACACATCACTTATAATGCAAATAAGTGGCCTGTAATCTAATAAATCCTGATCATTTTGCCAATCATTAGGTGTCAGGTCCAGAGCCATACTTCTGCATTATCAGGGTTTGATGCCGTGTGTTATAGTGTAGTGTAGATTTTTTTTAAAAACACTCCACTAAGTAACACAAGGAAAAAATACACTTTTAGGAAATATAACATTAATCGTAACAAAGCTCACCTATTCAGTGAGTCCATCAGATACATCAGAATCTGTAACGCAGCTCTGCGGTTGACAATAACTCGTTAACCCCCATTTTACGCTACTTTCTAGTTATTAGTCATTAGAAAAGGACACACGGTTGAGCAGATGAGCAACTCTGCTTCTTAGTCGTTCCTACAAAACATTTTTGTTCGTCATGCAGCATGTGTTTAACAATTTTGAGTGTAAATCTGCACACCCATGAAACACAGACTTTAAAAAAAAAAAAAAAAAAATCAAATCACGTAAGAATGTATAAAGTTTGGTGAAGTTGCATCATTTCTCCAACAAAACCCAGGTGTACACGAGATGACCGTTTTTACATCTTTAAATGTAGATACACGATGGACTACTGTATAATGGAGGATACTTAAAAAAAAAAAAAAAAAACGATACCACCGGCTTTGGTCCGTCTCCAAGGTGCCTGCCATTTCATCCATCTCTCTTTTGTCCTATTTTCTTAAGGTCCCCGCAGTCTTATGTACTTCCTGTCCTATAGCAGCAGTATCGCCGTAGTGTTCACATACAGAGGCAATCCTTCAGACTCAGAGAATGGGGGGGTATGTCAGTAAACTTCATCCTCTATAAAAGCCTTGTCTGGATTTAACTTTTATAGAGTAGACACGGGTCGCTTTTCTTTTGTTAAAGCGCAGTCACAGTTTGTATGCATGCGCTCTGTCATTTTTATGGCTAGTTGCAAACTCCATAGTGTCTTTAAGTGGCTTGTGTGCTCTGTCTGGCTGAACCTTATAAATCTGTCTGCTGCACCCCACTTCTTAAGTCAGAGCCTCTCTTTATCATTACTCTCTCTTATACGTAAATGTAACGCCACATTTTTTTGGGGGGGGGCATTTATCTTTTTATTCTAGATATGGCCACATTAAACGTCGTGTGTTAAACAAAAGTTGAACAGATTTAGAAAAGAAAAAGTCTGTAATCATTTCAGGTGATTTAGGGAAACAGTAGGGTGTCCAGCATAAAGTAAAACGTTTTTCAAAATGTGTAGATGAAGCAATACTTTGTTCGTTTTTGTTAGGTTTTTTGTTTTGTTTTTTTTCACGGATCTTCATCCTCTGTGCAGATTTCCTTTTGAGAATCACAGGATCTTTTACTCTGCCTCTTCCCTGGCAACCGGACTGGAACACAGTCAGAGGAGCAGTTGATTGGGTGTGGCTCACTAAATAAAGAGTTGTTGTGTCTGTGATTGGGACATGTTTCCAAACACAACCTTGTCTGTTTATGGCTGCAGCTGCCTCATATAGTAAGGAGGCAGGTCTGCGAGCGTCCCCTCAGATCTCTTCTCCTTCCAGGCCCTGGCAGCGAGGCCTCCCACCCCACCCCGCTCAGACCTGAGTTTTCTCCAGAAGCAGCCGGTTTGCTGTGAAATGGCACGTCCCAGTGTTGTCCCACACCCAAATGTCTGTTTTCTGTTTTTATCCATACGTGCTTGACAGTAAAGTCCATTCACTGCTCACGCTCTGACCCAACGTGGGCTCGTATAACTTTATCTTGAGATATACGGACCTTTTCAGAAATGTCCCTGACATTCATTCATTAAAATGACACATTCCCCGTAAAGGTATGTTCACATTATGAAGAATAAAGCTTTAGGGTGTCATTTTTTTAGTTCCACCAAGTCACACACCTCCTGTCTCACGGAGAGCTCTGTATAACATTTGTGACACTAGTTACCTTATTCACACACAAAAACTGCCAGAAGATTTGTCAATGATTCCGTTACAGGACATACGCTCATTTACAAAATGACATTTTATTTAAATCTTCGCCACTCATCGGGACTTGAGTTTGACTTTTAGGGAGACGAGTAAACTCTGTAGCCGGCTACACTTGTAGCTCGTGTCGTAGCTCTGTCTTGTAATCTAAGCGTCCCGTGACACAACACACATGCTGTTTTCCCTGTTGTAGACGCAAGACAACAGCTTTCTGTTCCCATTATCTGCATCCTCATTATTATTATGATTCCCCCCCCCACCCCCACTTCTTTTGTATTAACCACCCGTTAATGAGACTCCAATTAATGGTCGAAGTGCTTATTAAAGGCCAGACATGACCGGGGGGGGGGGGGAGCGAATCGATTGAGGTGAGGGAGGTAAGATTGGTCGAGGAGCAAACAACGAGACAGAGAGCGAGGATTGGGTGTAAAGTTTTTCTTTTAGAAGACGGGGGGAGGAAAAGGGTGAGATGGCAAAACAACAGAGGGGAAGAAAGGGAGAGGTGACGAAAGAATGGAGGAAGTGTGAGGATAGAGATGAAAAAGGGGTAAGGAGAAAAGGAAAGAAATGGCGGAGAGCTGTCAGTGGGCCATCGGAGGGAGTGTGTCGCCTGCTGACATTGTTTCCATGCTGCTCACTTCAAAGGGCTCGGATTATGAAGAGAGCGAGGGGCTTCAGACAATGGGAGGGGAAGAAAATAACATCAAAGTTAGCCGCGCATTTGAATTGGGATAATCCCAAAACAGTTGTTCTGAATGCATGCTGCACCGGATCAGATGTCCCTTTTTTTTTTTTTTTTTTCTCCTCGCCAGCCCCATTCTGCCATTTCTTAGCTCCCTCTGCAGCTCTACTGTACTTGGACTTCTTAAATGCGGGTGTTAACTGCAGAGACCTTTGTATCTCGTAAACCCCTTTTTTTAGAACGGCGATAGTACCGTTAAGTATGCTCATTATCTTTTCTTTTTTTTTTGTCTTTTTTTTTTTTTTGTCTGTATGTGGCGCTTGGGTGGAGGAGTATATTTGTGTGGTGCGCGTGGGAGCATGTTATGTGTGAGTACGTACATATAATAAGCACGAGTGCTAGAGCGTGTGGCTGCTTGGCATGTAGTTGCAGACAGGGGCCGTGGCTTTGCATTCCCGGACTCGCTTTGTTGGAATAGCAAATAGGCTAAATATTAAAGTGTGTGTCGCAAATAGTTGCTGATGAACGGTCGAAGTGCACAGGCCGTATCCCTCCAAGTTCGTGAGCAGACTCACCAGTGTGGCAGCAAATTGTTCTATTTCTTTATATTAACATAAAAAGTAATTACTCTTTTTTTGGGGGGGGATTATTTTATGTGAAGTAAACCCTTCAGCATTTAGCTACTTTTAGCTCGTTGTTTTAGCTTTATGGTTCATACTGTATGGATTTAAGACACACCAATATGCTAACTGTCTGACCGTAAAGACGTCTATCCGTCAGGGACAGGTAGTTGAAGTGTCATACATCGGATGGTGAGTAAAAAGAAGCTGAGATTTCTTGAATTGCCCTTCACCTTAGTCCCTGCCTTTTGTTTTCGACAAGTGGTCTCCGACGTGGGGCGTAGTCAGAGTACGTAGTGACCCACTATTCCTGATTCAGTTAAATTTAGGTTACACCGTTATCTCATAACAGTGGGCAAGGCAGGAGTGGGCAGTTTTAATGCATTGGAACCAGGCCGGTGTCAAAGGACTTTAGAAGGTGAAAGCGAGATGAAAGCTTTGTATTTGCTTTCATCTGTCCAGTCTATTCATATCAGGTAAGGGGAACGATAAGGCCCACTGTAGCACGTTGGGACAAAGCCAGCTCTCGGGTTAGAGGATTATTCACTTCCTGATGTCATCTGTTTCCCTACATGTGGTTTCTTGGTAAAGTGTCTCCATTCGTGTACGGATTTTTTTTTTTTCTTTTTTTTTTCTTTGACGCTACACAGGGATTTGAGGTAAATGTGAAGTTTAATTGTGAGGTTATTGGGATTACTTGAGTACATGAGGTGTGTTTGTGTGGCCATGTTCACAGACAGCGTGTGTGTGTGTGTGTGTGTGTGTGTGTGTGTGTGTGTGTGTGTGTGTGTGTGTGTGTGTGTGTGTGTGTGTGTGCGCGAGACTGTATATATGAGTGTGCATGTGCACTTGCCTGAAATGTGTAGCTGCCAAATCTGACAGAACTGAAGCCCACATTAGCCTGCCAAGAGAAAGACACACACACACACACACACACACACACACACACACACACACACACACACACACACACACACACACAGGCCTTGTCTCTTCCCTCTCTCACACCCTATCTTTCCAACTCTGTATCTTCGAACTCTTTCTGTCTCAAACTCTCTGCCTGTGTCTACACACATATACACAAGCACACATGCTCACCTCGCCCTGCCAAAAGGGAGAGGTGGCTGGTGAATAAACAATGGCACTCCGCCCATAGTGTCACCCGCCTGGGCTTTGATCAGCACCGCTGTTCCTGCTCCCCACAGCAGTGCTTCCTGTCTCTCTGCCTGTCGAATGTTGCCGTGCGCGCACACAGAATTGCGCACACACGCACACACACACCTATAACTTAGTGTTCATGGGCCTACATACACTCTCGCTCGCTCCCATTTTTTTTTTTTTTTCCCTCACTAAGTCTTTATCTTTATCTTTCTCTCCCTCAAACTCTCACACCAACATAGCTTTGAGTTAGTGCCCTTGTCTCGACAGTACATCTTGCAATAGTGCTGCATTCTCTAACATACACCCACTCAGTGTTTTCGCGTGTGCATGCGCACGCACACACACACACACACACACACACACACAGACAGACAGGGATACACACCTTTGATCCAGGCTCATCCAGCAGTAGCTTCTTGTGCAAGTCAAAGAGAGGGTCCTGTTGTAGTGTCCTCTGGGTGAAGTGACAGCAGACACATTACATAATGCAACAGTGACCATTGTCTCGCCATGTTTGAGGATGATAGTGAATAGATGAACCGCACTGTTCCTCGTGCGCTACACAGTGTTTTTCTTGGGAAAATGTACAGTTAATGTAGTCCAAGTGATCTAGGTGCTGGGCTTTTGTGCATGCATAATAATAACAAGGGATCCTGTGCACGCACGCGTGCACGCACGCACGCACGCACGCACACGCACACACACACACATACACACACAGCCACACAAACATGCTCACATTCAAGGGGGCTAGTTGTAGCAGCTGCAGTTTGTCTGTAGTTCTGTAGTTATATATGCATTAGTTTCTGAGGGGGTTGAAAGGATGACTTTGCCTGTGGGAAGGAATGGCAGCAGTGGATCAAGAACAGGTGTGCTGGATACTCTGTTGCAGAGGCAAAGAGCTGCTTCAATCGTTGTGTGCATGCAAGTGTGCATTTGTCTGCTCTGTTTGTGTGTCTGTCCGCGTCCTTCAACACATCCAAGATCTTTGTGTCAACCTTGAACTGCACATTTGTTTACTGAAGTTTTCTAGCCATCTGTGTTTCTTTCACTTTCTTCTTTTGATGTGGGTGGGCATGAGTACTACTTTAACAATTTTAATTTGTACTTGAAAGTGTAGTGGATTTATTTCCCCAATATTAATGCTCAGTCGAATGACATTGTGCTGTATAAATGGGTTTTGTAATTCTGCCAAACTCACTGATAATCAACACTGCAGTCGTGTCTCAACTTAAATACTTTAAGTATTATAATAAAGTGTTAATAATAATAAACACTGCATCGGACATTTTTGGAAAGATGTTCCAAGCTCACGCTCACCAAACCACCAAAGTGAGTGGCAGTGAAAATTGTCAAAGAGTCTGCAGACTAAACTAGGTTCAAAAGGTGGCTAGACACCAGACTTTAAGACTGGCACAGGGAATGTGGGTTAAACCTGTATCCAAGGTCTTTCGGTTTGGATCAGCCCTTGTCAGCCGACCCTCCATCTCAACATGTCGGCCTCTCCACCCAAATGGAGAAAACGTTGTGAACAGTTTGAACAACCAACCAATTAGTTGTGCCATCCTGTGTACTCAAGCGTCACTAATGACATCTTTACTCGTATGTTATTCATAAAGCCAGAGTCTTTGCAAAGCGTTATTGTTTGTCCTTTGGTTGCAGCAGTGTTAGCTGCCAATTTCTAATCTTGGCTCTGTATACGAATGTTTGTGTGACGGCAAGGGTCGTTCACTCCCTCTCGTTCACCCTTTTTATGTATCTGTGGAAGCACACATCAGCCTTTATCTACCTATATATATATATATATATATATATTTGTGTGTGCGTGCATGCGTTTAATTCGACGCGCGTGCATTGTATTGGCTGATTGATGACTTTTCCGGCCGTAGGCAGATTCCCAGCAGTGTTTGATCCACATATCAGAGGAGGTGGAAGTAGGAGAACGATAACATTCCAGGATGCTACAAGAGAATGTGGGAAGTAGAATAGCTCATAGAGACCCTACTCCATTCGCAAGACAACAAACAAACGGAAGTTACTCACCAAACCACAAGTCTAATGCCAGTTACGAAGGAACCTCATGTCTGGTGTATGTGTCCCTGTTTGAAAAATCCCATATATAATCACAGCTGGGTGATCATTAGGGGTCATAAATGCTAAAAAAAAAAAAAAAAAAAAAACGTTTGTTTTTTTTCTGAAACACAACCCTGGCATACTATTGTCTTATCATGGCCTACATATTATGTTCCTCTACTGGGGCTTAGTAAGAGCAGAGAAAGTCAAACATATAGTCGGGAAAACCAAAAGAATGAGCATAAAGAGTTGGAATTATCCACCTATTCAGCACTACGATTGACTTTTTAACATTCACACAATTATGAATTACTTTGCTAATATCCACAATATTATTTATTGTCTTTGTAACAATGTCAGTTGTCAACAGGACGCACGCCCGACTGTCGCTTTTGCGGTAAATAATCTAAGGTAAATGTATATAGACACATGCTGTTGCCTGCTCGTGTTTTATGGCATATTATAATATATAATATAATTGTATATTTGTTTTGGTAAGCACTTGAACATCCAGTCCTAGATTTAAACAGTAATCTATTTTAGAAAACATTGTTAAGAGTTTTTAGGATTCGGTCGCATTTGCAACTTTTTGCGAAACTTAACATCCATTAAATGATGTACTATTTGATGAACAGAATAACACACACAGAGATACAGACGCACAGCATATGGCGCATATTTCCGAGTTGTTTCCTATTCTCTTTCTACCGTAGCTCGCAGCAGCTGAAAGAGACAGAGACGGAAAGAGAGAGAACTGTGTTCCCCCTGTGGGCATAGCTCGGTTGCAACATGTCTTCATTAGCGCGGCAATTGTCTTCCTATTTTCATCAGTACCAGGAAAGACGCCTCCATAACTGTGCCGACATGTGTGCGTGCTGCAAAAGGCGAGATAACTGTTCGATTTGCTGTTCAGGAGAGTTCCACCGCTGCTGCCGTCGCAGTAACTTCCCACTTCAGTTCTAAATCAACTCGGGGAAAAGTGCTAGGAAGCATCAAAGAACTGAAAGCAAGTCAATTCACACCAATATCAGTGTTATCTTTCAGGGGGGCTGTCCTGGTCGACTTGCTAAACCACATCTTTTTATTCCTTACACACAGCCCGACAGACAGACAGCAAAGCAAAAGCAAAAGTTTCTCTTTTCTAACACCTCAGGAGGGAGACCTCTCTGCTCCTCCTCCTACAGCTTCTCTCTTACACTCACTTCTTTACCTTTCCCACAATCCTTTGATAAAAGTGCAGATAAAAGAGAGTCTGTGCTCATCTCTCTGGCCATCCATCTCTCCTTGAGGTTAGCACCTCCTTTATTATTTACTATTAGATCAGTAGCCATACGTACACACACCACCTTGTTCTACTGAAGCCGGTGTGTGTGTGTGTGTGTGTGTGTGTGTGTGTGTGTGTGTGTGTGTGTGGGCGCAGTCCACATACTATGTCTTTGCTTATGTATGTCTGTGTGCTTTGTGCCCCTTGTGTATGTAACTGTTCTTACCCTTTGCTCTTGTTTTTGTGTGTGTGTGTGTGTGTGTGTGTGTGTGTGTGTGTGTGTGTGTGTCCTTGGCTGGAGGCGGTGCAGTGTGAGGTTTTTGCTGCTGTCTGAAGTCGTCCAGCCTCAGTGTCATTAGAGGATCTCTTTAATCCAGACTTTGGGAGAAACTTCTGACAGCACGCTGCAAATAGAAGGTCCCGCCGCACATGAAGAGCAGCTCAGCTCCTAACAAAACACCAAGTTTAAAGAGGCCCCTGGCCTTTTTTTTTCTCCTCCTCCCACCATTCCCTCCCTTCTTTCTTCTTTGCTTTTTTTTCCCCCTGCCCTCTGTTGCTTTTACTTCACCCTAGGGAAACATGCTTGCCTTATCTGCGCAGGAGGACCACCCAGGAAAGATGACTCAGGCATCGGTGTGTCTGTGCGCTTGTGCGCGTATGTTTGCGTGCATACAACGCAAGTAACTGCACACTCATTTGACTGAGTGTGGTGCTCACATTTTTAGAACTTTTGCTGTTAATATTAATGCATGCCTATACCTGCATGGATCGCTCTGAGCGGTGTGTTTGTTGGTGCCTGTGTGCGCGTGTGCCTCGCTAATCCTTTGAGCCAAAGTTTGGAATGAAAGGCAGAGGCACATTGCTGATGGAGAGGTGAGAAAGGCCTTCAAACCCCCGACTATGGGACTGTGCTGCAGAGGTACACCGCTGCCCCCTCCTCCTCTTCAGCATCTTGCTGTTTCTTATTCTGACATTTCTGAACATTCCGTTTTCTTTCTCTCCTCTTGATGTGGTCGCGTTTCTTTTTATCTTGTCAGGCTTTTTTTTTGTTTGTTTTGCAGTTTGCACAGACCTTTCTCCTTTTATGCTTCCT
The DNA here is from genome assembly GCF_022577435.1 of Embiotoca jacksoni. Taxonomy (NCBI): domain Eukaryota; kingdom Metazoa; phylum Chordata; class Actinopteri; family Embiotocidae; genus Embiotoca; species Embiotoca jacksoni. Next base: position 6,702,148 of record NW_027185285.1, read on the forward strand.
TCTTTTCTACCTCCGTCCACGCACCTTTCCTACCTCTTTCCCTAAGGAAATCAGACATGCCCTTCTTCCTGCCATGTTCTCTTGATACCAGTCTGCATGGCTGATGAAGAACAAATCACCCTGAGCATCTGGAGACACTTTAGCTGGATCTTCTGCACACGGCCATTCACGCAACTTCACGCGCTCAATACTGAACCAGTCTGCATCTTGTGTGCATGCTGACTCTTTATGTGTGTACGTAAACAGTTGTGTGTAAACGTGTTGCCTCTCACATTTACCCATAAACCATTTGAAAAACAACAAGTTAGTAGCCACAAAAAGTTCATCATCATTTGAGGTGTTTACCCCGGTGTTACCAGTGAATCAAATTCAAAGTCAGACCCTGCTGTTTGAAGTGCATCAGGAGAGCTGTGCTGTGTTCACAGGTGTCTCCGCGGTCCACTGCATTGACTAGTTTTATTGTACTTAGCGGTCCTTTCAACCGAAATCGCATCTGTGCCTGTCAGATTTGGCGTAATATCCGCTGCTAATTCCGTGCAATATGACCATCGTGTCTGACGGCAAGAGTGACTAAATATTTCCGAAAGCGCTTTCTGACTCACAAAGCACCTCGGTTCATCAATAGAATCCTCGTACATGATTCTATTAATGAAGTGACAAGTGTTGAACTTCTGCCCTCAGACTTGTTTTTAAAACATCAAATGTAGAAGCCACAAGAAAGAGAAGAACGCGTCAGCGGAGAGTCCCTCAAATCAGCCTTACTTCCCAGAAGACATGGTCCTGAAATGCTGTGTCACTGTGCGGGGAATCAGAAGTGGGTTTAGAAAGGACGGGTGTGTGGGGGTGGGGGGGGGGTGGGGGGGGGGGTGATTTGTCAGGATCTCTCATCTTCTTTGTAAGCCACGCTGCTTTCGTAAAGACTCGATGTAGGTGCTGTTAGGCTCACAGCGGGGAGGTTTTGAAGGAGGGAAGCGTTCTCTGTATATGCAGGCAAGTAAAGTACCTGCTAAATAATCCACAGACACGCATGTGTCTCGCGGAACCACACTTGGTCGTATAGCAGGTTGATGCGCGCGCGCCTGCTTCAATAAACCGCTTAATTTTCTTCTACGTTGCCCAAAATCAGAAGACTTCACATCTCTACAATAGATTCGGTGAGTCGTCTATTATCAGGCAGTTGATAAAGAAAAACTCTTAAAGAAAACAGGATATGCCTCACACTTGCATGCCTTCACTTCTCTCTGGGTAAATTGTGTAAATGGTTCCACAGAAAATGCTTTTCCAGTGTGCTCGAGCCTTTGATTCACCAGTAAACAAAATGAAATGATGAAATTGAAGGCAAGGGGTTGCGGTGGATGATGTGGGCTACGGTGGGGTCTTGACTGGCTCAAAAAAAAAAAAAAAAATACCCTGATTAATTAGGAGCTGACCTCAAATCGTGGCAGTCGAATAATATGTTGATCTAGAAATCCATCTGCCAGAGGATTAAATGTGCCGCTGTAAAGGAAGGAGGTGCGATTTAAAGGGGGAATTACCCGCACCGGGTGCAGTTTAGGCCGATTCACGTGTCGTTTCAAATTATTGAAAGTAAATGTTTACGTGACAAAAGGTGACACAAAATATATCGTTCATTTTGCATCAGTTTCAGCTGCTGTGAGATTGACTGTATATTACAATTTATCTGACTTAAAAACAGGGTTTACTTTAGTGCTGTGCCCTTCTTTAATTTTTAGTCAGCAGTTCACGGAGTCGCTACCCTAAAGTTCAGCTTGGCCCTGAAGCTTGCGTGTGTGATTTATGTCAGTGGAGCGGGTCGTAGATCAGGCGGTCATGCCTATCACCTGGACTGTGTTTCCCTCAGCTCAGAGAATCAACAAGCTAACACCTGGCCTGCTCACTCAACTCCAGCGGGGGGAGACACTGCGGATATTGATGCTAGCCAGTGCCCCACACACTTGTTGGAGGTGTGTGTGTGTGTTGCGCGCGCGCGCGCGCGTCTGTGCACTTATTTTGAAGTGTGTGTGTGTGTGTGTGTGTGTGTGTCCGTCCCACCTACACCCACATATCGCTCTCTGCTTTCCATGCAAACTAATCAAAGATGAAGTGTCCACATGTGCACTAAACATCTGGTTCTGCGTTGTACGCAGGAACTGCGCCTTGCTATCACTTACAGGCAGAGGCACACACACACACACACACACACACACACACACACACACACACACACACATGCAGTGTTTTGTTTTGTTTTCTTGCCTGAACCTTAGAAAGCAAAATAGATTAAATTCTTTATTGGCGCCCTGGGGTGGAGTTTGATGAACACAGGTATTGGAATATATGCGAGGAGGGATCTTATCCTCTAAATGAGCGTCTTTCGCATCGCCTCTACAGAAAGGAATGAGGAATGCCATTTTACAAAAGCCTAGAAAGTTTGCTCACTCCCCGAGTGAGAAAATCTCCCTCTCTCCGTGTGTGCCCTTGTCTAAAAATAAGTTTGGGCTTAATGAGGGCAGCTTCCCAGTAATTACTGTCATGGCTTTATTATTAGCCTTTTAACACCCAAAAAATAATCACAGGCTGCATCTCCTCCTCGCTGTCCCTGTCCCTGTCTTCCGTCTACCTCTCGGTGTCTTACTGGTTTTGACTACTTGTTTTCTTGAGTCTGGAGCAGCCTCTCGTTCAGATGTGGCCAGTTTCTCCTGCCAGCTCAAATGTAGCCATATGTCAACATCTATCAATCTGCGTCACTTACACATTACACCATACTGATTGCGAGTGGTTGTGTTTTTTGTTTTTTTTCCCCCATAAGTCAACCGACTGACTGTCTGTCCCTCCTCCCAGGCGCTGCAGGAGAAGGTGGAAAGTCTCCAGAAACAGCTGCACCGCTCGGAGAAGAAGCTGCTCAGCAAAGAGCTGGAGACTGAAGAGAAGGTAGTGCCGTTGCTCCTTTCGCTCTCCATCTTCTTTTCATGCCTGTCAGGCATGTACAAGAGAGGCAGAGACCGTCTCACTCACACTCATTTGTTCCCCACCGTTATCGTTGCATCACTCGGCCCGACATGAACTTTTCTTCGACTCTCTGCACTCAGCCTTTTCATCTTCCTTTTGCCTCTTGCCAGCACATAACTTCTACATGACTTCTTCTTATTAATCATATAATCCTTTCTGGTTTTTTTGGGGGTTTTTTTTGTTTGTTTTTTTATTGTGACTTCCTTCACACCCCTCTCTGCTGCCCCTGTCACCTGGTGTCACCAGCCCCTCACTCCTAATTTGCCATCCTTACTTGATCCTCCAGGGGGCCACAAAAGACAAACAAAATAGATTATTTCCCTCCTTCCCCGCCCTCCCCTCATCACTCCAGCATCTCTGGTTCTCCCGTTCAGAGCCAGAGATATGCCCCCTCGCACATTTCCCGCATTCCTTGAGATCTGGCTTCAAGAGCCAAGCGCCCAGGGCCAGGAATGCCACCACTGCCTGTGTTCAAAAGGGAAGCCTCTGCGCACGCGCGCACACACACACACACACACACACACACACACACACACACACACACACACACACACACTCGCACACACTCCCCATGGCTCTCCAGAATGCCCTGTAATCAGGCCCTGTTTTGACCTTGACACACACAGAGAAGAAAGCACTAATGACTACACTCACACAGGAGGCCGTTCTTTGTGCCGCCGGTATGTACACCAAAGGCATTCATTCTCTTGTGTCCCTTCTGATCTACCCACTGACCCTTGTACGCACTTCACACACTCGTCACACACCTCAGTGTCTGGCTATCATAAATCCGTAGGAGGGGGTCAGGGGTTTTTAGGAGCAGTTGGTCACTGACCCCGTCCCAGAGGCGCTGCGTATTGTTTCCTCTGACTTAAGACAGACTGCACCTCGATTCTCCCTGCTGTGACATCACACAAGGGTTCGGGTAACTCCTTCTTAGCTTCGCATTTATGCGTCTTGTTTTACTTATTTACTCCAATGATTCGCAGAATCCCTCCACTCGGTGAACTTTCTGCACATCTTCGTGCGCTGCAGATGCAGAGAGTGTTCAAAAAAAAAAAGCGTGCCTGCTTCTCGGTACAGTACACTTTCACGTTGCTGTTAAATTGTTTACATGTCAGATCCTCCCACTGCTGAAGCATGTGAAAGAAATCAATATTGTTTCAACATCGTTTTCAGTATTTGGCACATTACCTCAGACACTCAGAGAAGTTTTGTGTGTTTGTTGTGAAAAGTGCTCAAGAAAATCAAGCCATGCAGCTCGGTATACAGAATTCAACGTAAAATGTGTTCGGTCGGTCGAATATCGGCCAACTGCTGCTGTGTGCTCTGATTTCCGCAACGCTCCTCTCGGCATTTTCCTTAAAAACAAAAAGATTGTTGACATAATTTCTTTTCATTAAGATTTCTTTTATAATTTCATTTACCACATTAGAACACATTCATTGTGGGCCACAGAGCTCCGCCTTGCTTGGTTGGAATTTTTGACACCAACGCTGTTAAGAAACATTGTTCTTAAGGAACATGGTTCTGAAAGTACAACAAAACTACTGCTTTCTGATACAAAAACGACAACATTGCAATTTAAGTCAAGCAATATGTTGAAGCGGAGAAAGAGTAAACATGACTGAGAATATGACGAAGCATTTGGTTCCAATTTTTAGATGCTTGGCCGTTCTTGATTCGCTGCCACAAACGCATTTCAGTAATTTATCACAGATAGTTTTGCTGTGACAAAGTTGGCAGCAAAGAGACAAAACAGGAAGTGAGCCATAGTAGAATAAGAATGAAGTCATCTGCGCATTCAGACAAAGGAGCTAAAACCAGTAATAGACAGGACAGCTGAGACGAGATCTGTAGTGCTCAAATGTGAAGGTTGTAGGAGCTTTTCAACAAGGTAACTTAACAAAGAGCATGACATCAGAGTGAGAAGAAGAAGTGGCCGTGTTGATGTTCAAAAGCCCTGCGCCCACTAATTGCTGCCTCTTGTTGGGTTTATAGATTATTATATTCTGCACACGGTCCCCGCTATAAATAAAGTTAAACTTGGTACACGTCATAGAAATCATGAAACTTCCTTGAAAACAACATAGAATCGAAATGGAAAATAAGATATTTGTCTTGAAACATACTAAAAAAAAAATAATGAAAAACAATATAGGGGGAATTATTAATTTATTGAATGGCTTTTTTGTATTTATTTGTTGATTTATTTATCCAGTAGATGCATTATCTTTCTCTGTGCGTCAGGTCTTCCGCCTGATGTCAGTTTGTCCGAGGAAGTGAGCCGTACACACCCACTGCTTGGTCAGTCGTTGAAGTCGCTTGGTGGATAGACATGTTCTTTCTTTAAGTGGTAGTTGCGTGTTTTATTGTGAAGTTGTTATTTTTATTTATTTATTTATTTATTTTAAACCTGTACATATCCCCCACGCCTGGATCATATATTAACTCCTGCCTCATATCCTGCTCTCACCTGAGGTCAGGTGTGTGTGTGTGTGCGCGCGCACGTTGTCCAAAGTGTGTCACTCTTTGCATTAGTTAACTTCATGCGTGCACGTGCATCGTGGTGGGCATCCTCAGTTCATCTGTACATTGTTTTTCTGCATATGATGTCAAACCTCAGGGCACCCACTCTCGAGTCTCCTCGCACTCTTATTGCCCCGGTTCGTCTGCCAGAGACGTGTCTTCGCAATCCGGTCCCGCTCACGCTAACGCAGCCCTTTCTGCCCAGACTTCACGCAGATGTTGCGCACCCTCACTCTAAAACGGCAGATGATCAGCTCACTCGTCGGTTCGACTCTCCTCGAAGAGAGCAGCGGAGCGCTGAAGGGTTACGGCTCTTTTGTGCAAATAGCCAACGAATACAGGGAACTGTACGAGTCTCCGAGATGTACCTTCCTGAGAATTTTGTGAGCTCGGTGTAGTAAAAAAAAAAAAAAAAAAAAAAAAATCACGTCTGTAGTTGTTTTCCGTATTGATGCAGACATAAAAATGCAGAGGAGTTGAACTTAAGTTCTGTAGGCTAAGTCGTTTTCCTGTGTGCTGTTTTTGTTGAGGCAGATTACATCAGCAGCAGCCAATCCATCCCATAGTTCTAACGACCTAAGATCTGGAGCCACTTCTAATCTCCTCCTGCCTCCCCCCCCCCCGTTTTTGTGAAGCGGTTTCTTTTTCTTTTCTTTTTTTTTCCCCTCTCGCGGCAAAGCGTTTTTAAATTCAAATCGCTCCTTGGTGAACTCACCGAGTGCCAACTCAGTGGATGTGGAGGAGCAAACTTGGTGAGTGGCGTCATTTTTGATGTACCCCCCTTGTTCCTGACAAGGTTTTTGTCACTTTGGAACAAGGGGGTTTATCAAAAAAAATGTCTTTCCAGCAGCTACTCACCCCCCCCCCCCCCCCCCAACCCGTCCCACGCATGCCTGCGCACACGCACACACACACACACACACACACACACACACACACGCACACCCCAACTTCATTAGCATACATCAAGCTTCCCAACGACGTGACAAACTTCATTTGAACGTTGAAAGTGTTGAGGGCTTGTTCCTTTCTGCTGGCAGCTGTCAAAAACCACGCCATGCGACAGTACCAAACGCAAGGGAAAGTCAAAACCACAATCTAAAGACTATATATAGATGAAATGTTGTCATTTTAAGATGACTGGGAGGGGAAAACGTCAACCGCTCCTCACAGTCTTCAAAACTACAGAATCACGCTTCATCAGGAACAAACAAAATCTCATTTTAAAAAGAGCCGTGGAGATGAAACAGGATCTTTCTTCAGAAAAGTCAAGAGTCCCTTTTCGTTGCTCGGGAAAATCGCGGCACACTTTTCTTTTTCTTTTTTTTTTTTTTTTCCCCTCCCCGTGTCTCCCTTCCTCTCTTTTCTTTCTCATTCACTCGCACCCGGAGTCCGTCAATGACCGAAACTTCATGGAAGTTTTGATCAGCACTATCGTTCAAAGGCGCCCAACGTCTGTCCTAATGGCGAGGAGCCTTCCTCTCAGACGCCGTCACGCGTCTCCTTCCACCTGTCAGAAAAACAAACACGGCTTTACTGCAACAAAAAAAACAAAAAAAAAAGATGTTGAAAGCGAAGGAAAAATGTGTGTTTGCGTGAGGGGAAAATAAGAGACGTGATAAGAGGGACCTCGGAAGAGGAGAGAGATCGTAAAGCTGAAGGAACAACGTCTCTCTCGGGAAACAAGTCAGACATCTTTGGGGAGTCGGATGCTCCTGTTGTGAATTTTAACTCCATTCAGAGACGCGGTGAAGTCGGAAATTTGAATTGGTGCTTCACTTATCCGCGTCTGCTTCTTTCTGTATCCGTTAGCCGAGCGTCGGTTTCCACAACAGTGTTGTTATAAAAAAAAAAAAATTTTTTTAAAAATGTAAAAAAGCGGCTGCTGCCTCCACCCACACACGTTGCATAGTAAACTACGGCTGAGCTTCGGATAGACGTGCATTTGAGAGAGATGTGATCGCGAATGCTTCGGCCTGCCGCAATGTAAAAAGAGAGGGGAAACCGCAGCGCGCGCCTTCAGGTGAACGTAGATGTACCGTTTGTGTTGACGTACATGTGGTTTAACAACACACACACACACACACACACACACACACTGTGTACGTTTTATCACGAGGACTATTCCCATTTACAATACAGCTGCAAGAAATAGCGAAACCTGTCTTTCCGCCTCACGGCGACGTCCGGAGCAGCCGCTCAGCGCGGTTTACCGCGAAGTCATTAGGACGGGTGCCAGATACGCAGCTTTGTTGTAGCGTACAATACGCGCTACTGCGAGTGCTTCCGCACCGGGCTTCCCCCCCCCCCCCCCCCCCCCCGTTGTTCTTCAAGCAAGCGTTCGCGACTTTTCAAGTTCCGTCAGCCTCGCGACTGTACGTACAGTACCCCGGTCGTCCCGTCTCCGCGACTCCCGGTGAGCGCGCCGCCGCGGCCTTGCCCGTCCTAACGTATGGGACGGAAAAGGGAGACAGCATCGCCACAAAGGAGCTTGTAATTTAGGCACAGCGGATCTCTCATTGCTGCGGTGGCTGCACCATACATGAACCAAGAATGCACAACTAAGGAGCTCGGCTTTTGAAAAATCTAAGACTTATATTCAGTGTGGTTGGTAAGGGATGTGTTTATTCAACCATTGTTTATTGCTTTGGTCTGAGTGAAGTGTGTTTTGTCTTGGCTTGCCATTTTGTTATGACTACAGAAGCTGCTATAGATAGAGATAGACATTTTGAAAATCTGCACTCGTGCTGCTTCAGCTCATTTTTTTTTTTTTCTAAATCCTCGACATTCAAATTAAAGCTTCTCAGACCCGTTTTCTTTTTCTTTCTTCTTTTCTTTTTTTTTTTTGCCACTTGTTTGAACAGGTTACTTTCAAATTATGCTCGACTTCATTCTCGCACAGCGAGAAAAGGACATATTTCCGTAAACTGATGGATTCTCGGCCCGGTGTTATTGGTCCAAACGCTCTCAAATGAATAAGGCAGAAGGAGCCTGAAAAAAAAATTGGCAAAGTTGTGGCGGACTAATCTACTGCACACTGTGCCGAGACAAAGTGAGCTGCTTCATGTTGGGATCATTTATACTGGGGGTTGCTTTGAAGTGCTTCCCAATCCCTTTTCATTGTGCCCAGGAAGATTAATTAGCCAAAGCCAGAACAATCAGTTAAATCCACAACAGGAAGATTATTTTAGGGAAACCAATCTTTTTTTTTTCCCTCCCCCTCAACCTCATTCACGCTCTCTTCACTTGAAAGGGCCGGTCCGATGAGAGGTGGGGATATACTTAATGTTCGCTCTGGACTTTGGCTCTGTCAAACACATTATAGTGGGTGAAATGCTCAGACTCTCCCCTGGTTACACCTTGAAATATGTGTGTGTGTGTGTGTGTGTGTGTGTGGAGGGGGGGGGGAGAACTGTTGCTTTTCACGGGCCACGTTAACTCCTCCAGCTCTGTTAAACTATTCATCAAGCTCGACATTAATTGATTCAGCAACTCTTCAAAATGCTGTAAATGCTTTTACAATACCATAAAAGCTCTGTGTTTGTGTATGCATGTCTATGTGTGTGTGTGTGTGTGTGTGTGTGTGTGTTTTTTTTGTGGGTTAAAAAAAAAAAAAAAAAAACCGAGGGGGGTTGCGCTAACCAAACCCTTTTCAACTTCTATAATCAGACTCTGGTTTAGTGGAGTGTAATTTAGCCCCAGACAGACTTCCTCCAGTCCTCCCGGTGGAGATGGCTAGCTGGCCGTTGAGCTGCTGCTGCTGCTGCTGCGTTTGATGTGTCCTGCCCTCCACCGTGGGCCCCTGTCCTCGTCCAAACCCGGCTGCGCCGAGCCCCGTGAACGCATTGTGTCGGACGCAGCCGGAGTCACCCCCGCAGCCAACCAGTAGGGGGCGTCGCACAAGAGTGAGTCACGCCGGCCCGCGGACCCCCTGTGGAGATGTGAAGGAGCTGTGAAGAGCGAGGGAATACTGAGCCGTGAATAAAGAGGGGATACCCACAGTCTGTGCGTTTGTGCGCGCGTGTGTGTGTGTGTGTGTGCGTGCGTGCGCGTTTGTGTGTGTGTGCGTGTGTGTGTGTGTGTGTGCATGTGTGTGTTAGTGTGTGTGCGTGCGTGCGTGTGTTAGTGTGTGTGTGTGCGTGTGTGTGTTAGTGTGTATGTGTGTGTTAGTGTGCGTGCGCGTTTGTGTGTGCGTGCGTGTGTGTGTTAGTGTGTGTGTGTGTGTGTTAGTGTGTGTGTGTGTTAGTGTGTGTGTGTGCGTGTGTGTGTTAGTGTGCGTGCGTGCGTGCGCGTTTGTGTGCGTGCGTGCGTGTGTGTGCGTGCGTGTGCGTGCGTGTGTGTGCGTGTGTGTTAGTGTGTGTGCGTGTGTGTGTTAGTGTGTGTGTGTGCGTGTGTGTGTTAGTGGGTGTGTGTCCATGTGTGTGTTAGTGTGTGTTAGTGTGTGTGCATGTGTGTGTTAGTGTGTGTGTGTGTGTGCATGTGTGTGTTAGTGTGTGTGTGTGTGTGTGTGTGTGTTAGTGTGTGTGTGTCCATGTGTGTGTTAGTGTGTGTGCATGTGTGTGTTAGTGTGTGTGCATGTGTGTGTTAGTGTGTGTGTGTGCGTGTGTGTGTTAGTGGGTGTGTGTCCATGTGTGTGTTAGTGTGTGTGCATGTGTGTGTTAGTGTGTGTTAGTGTGTGTGCGTGTGCGCTGTGCCTCCTTCAAGGGAGCTGTTGATTTGGCGCACACATGCGAGCGCGTGCGCGATAAGGGAGGCAGAAACACTCACCCAGCGACGTCGGACCCCTAAATGAACGACCCAACAAACAGATCAGATTTATCGGGATCCGCCTTCGCCGCGACGGCGAGACTCTCCCTCGTCCGTTTGAGAGCCTCCGATTTGTTTCAAAGTCGCAGAAGCGCGGCAGGCCGAGAACGTTGAATTGAATTGTGTTGACCGTCGTGGTAACTTTAAACGCCCGGATTTGATTCCCTCTTTAAATGAAAGCGTGTGTCGGTCGTCCTCCCTCGCCCCTCCCAGGTGACCGCCGCGCACCGGAGTACCAGGAGAAGATTAAAGGTCTGCTGCCCGCCGAGATCAGACGGGAACTGGAGGACACCATCGCCTCTCTGAAAACCCAGGTGAGACCCGACTTGGCTGCCGCGTTGGCATCCGACACGGGGGGGGGGAGGGGAGGGGAGGGGGGACTAGAACAAACGTGCCAAAGGTATTCAGCCTGTTGGACTCAAGAATGTTAAAAAAAAAAAAAAAAAAGTGTGGAGGGTGGGGGGGGGGGGGGGGGGGGGGCATTTACACTAAGTAATTCCTGTCGTAATGATAACAAGATGGTGCGGCGCGTGTTTTTTTGGTGTGAAACGGGCTCACCGGAACCCCCCCTCCCTCCGCCCCGCCGCCCGCCGCCTCGTCCAAATAGGTCTTCTGAGATCCCGTTTCAGACCGCAGCTCTGCGATCGGATATGTTCGTAAAAAAAAAAAAATCTTAATTCGTGACCAGTGTGGTCTCTCTCCTCTCGCAGACGGTGTCTTTGGCTTTTGTGCATTATTTTTTACATAGTAAAAAAAAAAAAAAAAAAAGAAGGTACAGAGAGTTTTGGTGTCTCCGGAGGCGTCCGACCAACATTTTCGATGGGGTTTTGCGTATAGTTTACCAGCGTGAAGTGCCAAATGAAATGCTAGAACTTGAACTGAGGTCTCCCCCCCCCCCCCCCCCCCGAGCAGAAAGGAATGCGCCCTCGGCTCCAGTACGGCCGTCCCAGAACAATACGGGATTCTTTCGGAGCCGTGATTATTCTTGCCGGGCTCGGGGGTTTGCCGTGCGAACGGAGACGGGGTTTTATTTTCGCTCCGGCCGAAGACGCTCCGTAAACATGCGCGCAACTTCGCAGGCCGAACAGGAGAACGGCGCGCTGCCGCCTCCTCTCGCGGCGTCGTAACCTCGGCTAACCCCGGCCCGTAATAATCCCCCCCCCCACCACCACCACCACCACACC